>NC_056726.1:1905723889-1905728889 GCF_019279795.1 Protopterus annectens
GGGTGTCCTGGAACATGGTGGGGGAATCTGTAACAAGCTACAACCTGAATTGCAGTCTTGCCCAGTGTTAATTGTACTTGGATAATTTCGGATGGATTATGTTGAGCAACTAGCCTGGAGGTGTGGATATACTATATGAATATGGACACACCTCCTCCTTTAGTGTTTCGGTCCAGGTTAGGTGGCTGAATGGTATGGTAAGAATTGTAGCCTGGTAATGCAAGGGTGCTCTCTGGAGCCTTAAACCAGGTCTCTGTCACTGAACAGATGTCGATGTTCTCTATCTTAAAGAGTGCCTCGAGTGAGTGTATTTTGAGGTTTAGACTTCTAGCATTGAGTAGCATTACACTTAGATTTCGCTTGCTTGTATTTACTATGGTGGTGCATTTGATGTTTGAGCCTTGCCTAAAAAAGGCACTATAGGGGCGTCAAGACCTTAGCCAATATCCGGAATTCCAGAGGCAACAGGTGCAGGCCATCTCTGGAAAAGCATTGTGGCTTGTTGATCATGTTATCCCATGCAGACAGATACTGGATGCCCTTAGAATGACACCAGAAGCTTAGCCAATTGTTGAAGTCAAAAACTCACTTGTACAAAATGCAAGTAAGTGAGTCTAGTTCAGCGAAAGTACAATTAAGTGGAAATGCACTTTTATGAAAACCACAGATATCCTTTGCAGACAGCCCAGTGCACATTCATCTCTGACTCCTAACTGACAGTTGGTTTGTGTGTGTGTGTGAGTGTGTGTGTGTGTGTGTGTGTGTGTGTGTGAGGCTGAAGTAATAAAAAACAAGAAAAATGCTTGAGCCACCCCAGCTGGTTGTCTGAATGATAACCCTGTCTGAGTTGACACTCACTTATGTGACAGGGTATGAATGGGTCAGTTAACCAAGGTGGAGTCTGATGATTGACAAGCAGTGGGGTAAAGAGTGGCAAAAATAAACAGCATATAACTGGGCAACAAGCAAGGATGCTACAGCACAATATGTACCTGATACTGCATTCCACATCAGTGCTTGTAATCTCTGCCCTATAATTTCAGTGTCGCAATATGGAAAGGTTCAACTGCCATTTAGAACACTAAACATGCAATGCTTGCTGCATTGTGTATTGTATTTTGTACAAACTCAATTTGTATACTTGACCTTTCTTCCTTGTTGTTGAACTATGCCATACTTTCTGCCATTTTCCATTTCATCCTTGCAAGTTCCCTATTTTCTTGAGACATTTAAATCAGAAGACCTGTCTAACATCCAGCAGGTTTGCAGTGGGCTGACAATACTAAAGGTAGCTCTGAGGTCCCTCAGGAAAAAAGTAATTCAAGATTTTTAGCTGTAGCACACATTTAAGGTACATGGATACTTAGCACTGTATGATGTGTGTGTGTGTGTGTGTGTATATATATATATATATATATATATATATATATATATACACATATATATATTTATATATATCTATATATCTATATGGGTGTAGGACTGTTGAGCGAAAGCTCGTTTCACCGAAACCAAAACGGGTGAGCACACTTTTGTGAAAGTGTGATTTCACTGAAAATGCACTTTCAGTAAAGTGAGCTCAAAAAAAAAAAACATGACAGAATGGCTGTTGCTGAGACTGCTGTACAGTGGGGATAAGGGAATTTTCCCTTTTCCACACTATAGTGTGATCTCAGGTAGAGAATATAAAAGTAGGTGGTTAGGGGGCCCAGCCCCTCACATGGATAAATGTGTTTACTGTATTTTTGTTTTTTTTTTAATTTTGTGTTTTGGGTTTTTATGCAGACTTTCGTGGAAGTGTGCTCAACTGTTTCAGTTTCGTTGAACTGTGTCATCGGTAATTAGTCCTAGATCTATATATATATATATATATATATATATATATATATATATATGTACACAGACAGAGAGATACTTGTGTTATATGGTAAATTATGTTTTGTACACACTGCCTCCTCCAATTATTCCTTTGGTTGATACTTTCCTGGGAATGATACTGTCTGGTTGGGCTGTGCTCCTTACTGTCTCTTCATTATTGATCTCCCATGGCTAGTAGTTCAACTACCAAGATTGTAGCTTTGCTGAACCTTTAAAGTTATCTTTATACACAGTACTGCTGCTTATCTTAAGGTCTGTAAATATTTCCAACTGCATGACTGCAGCCATAGTCAACTTATTTACTACAAAATCTCACTTATTATTGGTTTTGTATCTGACAGTGTGCATTCATGCATTGATTTGCTACCGGTCAGCAAATGATGGACTGCTTCCCTGGATTTACTATTCCTCATTGCAGGACTAGCTTAGTCCTGCACAGAGGCGGCCATTTATGAGCAGGATGGCAGTGCGCCATGCATATTAATGAGGTGCACTGCCTAAGCTCCTAATCTTACACGGAGCATGTAAGAGTGCAAGGGGCATGTCTGAGAGCAAAGGTTTCAGAATATACATGCCCCTACAATGAAGAACAGCAGACAGGGCTAAGAAATGAGCGAGACTGCGCATAGTTGTCTGCATATCTCCACCAACAGTCCCCTTCATGTACAACAGCAAATATACAGAAATAAAATGAACAAACCCTTTTTTTTTTTTTTAAATCGGATTAAAGCTAACTGTAGGTGCGCAGGTGTGCCCATCGCATGGCTGCAGTTAATGCAGCTTAAATGATGAAGAGGATAACAAGGAAAATATATGCAAATGAAGCAGCATAGCAATACTGTAGTGGGCAGAGCATTCGCCTTACGAGCAGGCATTCCCGGTTCGAGTCCAGTTGCAGCACACTCCATTTCCATGGCAAAGTACATTATGACTAATATTTATGTTGCATAGCCTACTAAATAACATATAGTAATGAACTGGAGTACTGCAATAAATGCACATGTGAGGTTTCAGTATCACAATGAATAAAACACTAGTAAGCAGGTTTAAGCACCAATAGGCAGTAGTAAGCATATTTAAGCAATAGTAAGTGGGTTTAAGCCCGTTTACGCAGGGGTAAGCAATGCGCACACAGGTTAAGCAAGCTAACTCTCTGTAAGCATATATAGCCAGAGGTTAGCATTGCTTACCCTCATGCAAGCCCATGCAAACCTGCTTACAAATGCTCAAAAATGCCCTAATCACTCTGTATCCAATGGCCCTTGTTCTGCCCATCAACAAAATAAACAGCCTTGTAGGTCTTGTACCCAGGACCCTATATACTATAGTCACAGTAGTTAACCACCAAGCCATCACAGAAGTGCAGAAGAATGAGGTATCAGAAAACAAGTCTTCACCATAGTAAAATCAAACTGACCTGTGAAAGGAATCAGTTTACAGACATATGTGCCTCAACCCACTACATAACATAAATATGTGAACTGGAGTACAGCAGTAAGCCCAGAAGTCATGTTTAATTGTAATAGAGTGTTGAAGTCCCCAATAAAACACAAGGACCCCATACAGTGTAAGTACACATGAATCATGGATACCAAGCATACATATAAGGTGTAATGAATAATAAATCAATGCCAAAAAGTCAATATAATGCAAAGTCTAATGTAAGCAATGCTAAGCATTGCACAGGCCAGCTTAGGAGGTGTAAGCAATGTGTAGGATAGCTAACTCAGTGTGCCCAGAGGTATACCCCTTTAAACAATGCCAACCCTTGGTAAGCAGGTCTGCCAATAGCTTAGCCTTTTCAAAACTGACCAATCACAGAAAAGTCGGGGAAATTGGCCCTACTAAAACCCAAGAGGCAGGAATACATCTCATAAATGGTTGTAGCTTCCCCTTGCAGGCACCATGTCAGGAAGGGGAGAAGGTGTGTGCTTTCAGGCACAGTGCTGGTGCATCCAGGAGTTCAGCATCATGGCAGGACTCCTTGTCAAAAACCATGATCAGAGACTGCTGCAGGGCCAGTACCAGGGCTCCCAATATAAGGTGGAGACCTGGCACTGTCTCACCCGTGACCTCAGCACTGCCACTGGCATACCCCGAACTGTTGAGCAGGTCAGGCATCACTATGCTGACCTGAAGTGGCATAAGGGGGACCTCTTGGACTAGTGGATCCAAGAGGATAGAGCGGAAGAGCATGTTCCAGCTGTGTGTAAGTATCACCCCACTATGAGTGTAATAATTTCAACCTCATGTATATCATGAATAGGTATTCCTCTTATGTCCCCCACAGCTGCAATGGAGTGGGCCGCAAACCAGGAGGCCCACGTCAGTCGCCTGGTGAGGATGCGATGCGAGGTAGGTCAGTAATACTCATGCATTTACTGTCATAGGGAATAAAACTAAAAGCATTAGTAAATTAATTGCCTGTATAAAACCTGTATTGTTCAAGGAAAGTGCTGCATACACTGCAGAATATGGCAGGAAGAGTCTCATATAGTTTGTATGTAAATAAAGTGTAATAGTCTGACAGTAAAGTTCTAACTGCTGAACTGCATGTGTATACTCTGGTATCATATGGTAATGTAGATTTGCAATCATGTAATAGTACTTTTGTATTAAGCACTGTTACCAGCACTGTGCACCATAAATAGAATGTGTAGGAATGCCTGTATATGACTGGTGTAATCCCCAGAGGCCATTTAGTACAACTGAGAGACACATAGACAGAAAACAGGGAAAAGGAAGACAACAAAACCCGAATAACACATGCAACTGAGATATGAACTGTTATATTTTTAGCTCACGCAGCCATGGTTCGAATCCCGGCAGTGGAACTAGTCTGCATACAGAATCATACCCCACAACTGTACTGATATGTCCAGAATGTCCACTAAAGAGGCCCATATCTGATGCCTGTCAACCTGTCCCCCTGTGAAATCAGTGGGATGATCCCAAACATATAGGCAGCAAACAGAAAATACAACTAATTGACACACATCTATGAGAGCAAAGTTGGCACACTAGCAACTCCCCAAAACCATATTAGAGTAAGAAGCCACGTATGTCCCATTTACAACCCCCATGTTGTCAAGCTGTGGCCAGAGTGTGCACAGTAACAGAGT
>NC_056726.1:1906098889-1906113889 GCF_019279795.1 Protopterus annectens
ACAAAGTAAAACTGGACTTAGTTACTTCCTCTCCTCTTAAAAGGATATGTGCTTCCTGCATAGCTCTTATTCAAAATGCAAACTTTGTTTCTGCAGTCATACAACTCTAGGGACTGGCTATAAACCAAATATGGTAGTGCATCATTTGAACAAGAATAATATTCCTACAAGCACTAAGCTTTAAACTTTGCAAATCTGTTTAAATTAGCAAATTCAGGTTCATCTTTTAACAGTTCTGCTAGACTCCCATTGAAAACAGTTACACGTTCTGTGCAGTACACATTTTTTACACTCTGTATATTTCACATGCAACAGGATTAGCTGAAAGTCATAATGACATTTTACCACATTTTTATGATATAATAAATTTATCTCACTTCATTATAGCTTTTCTAAATTTATATATTTCTTGTTCTCACTGCATATTTTTAACTGAAAGACAGTTGCAAACTTCACTCAGCCTCTCACACTTCTCTTTTTAACACTCAAATAAGTTTTCTTATGACACAACCAAGAAACAAATTTTGGGAGTAACTGATGCATATAAGGTATGATGCCCCTTCAACTGCCTTGACAGATCATTTATATATGCATTACTGCCATTATGTCTGAGCCAAACTGTCATGTAGGATTTTAAAAGAAGCTTCATGTAAGAATGTTCCTATTTTTGCAAACTGCCTCTAGGTAAGCACTATAAAGGATTATTATCTTTAACTGCTGTGAATTTTCTTCCATATATGTAGATGTAAACTATTTATAACATATCCCAAACTATTTCCAAGTATTTACTTTTCAGCTGTGTATGATTTATCTTTTGGCTGAAGTAAAATATACTAATGGAGTTGCTATAGCAAGGCATCCACCTATGACCTCCCTGAGTCTTTTCTGACCTATTTTTTCAGGTAAGGTCTGTGAGAGGAGAAGCAATGGTACCTTGGGCAAGCAGACTTTCTGTAATTACCTTAGCCCTGTATAAAAATGCCCTGTCCTGCTTTCTTCTAGCAGATATAGGCCATATCAGGATAGCATCTACTTTGGCAAGCTCTGAATGAATTTTACCGCCATTGATACAATGAACAAAATAAACTTCTTCTCCCATTCCTACCTGACTTTTGCTTATCTTAATAATTAGTATGGCCCTTTTTAATCTACTTTGCATCTCTTTGACATATCAGACATTCTCCTGCTAGGACAGGTTAAATATCTCCTGTGTAACCAAGCACATAGTCTCCAGCTCCTACTAGGGGAATATGAGGTGCCAACTTTGAAAGGTTACTGGGGAATTTTATTACCCAAAGGCATTTTCATGAATTTATGTATTCCAAGCAAGGTAACCTATCATTTACTTCTGGTGTGAAGGACACTTGCCAGAAACTCTTAGACCTGTAGTCATCAGATAACTAGTCCCAAGAATCTGCTGTAATGCTTAAATTTTTAAGGTGAGGAGTATGCACCTGTTGTACTGTAACAATATAATATCTTACACTGTGCACATAACTGGGTGCTTCCATACTTTTTTGGCACTGACGGCACTTAAGAGGCACAGGGACTGTTCCCAAATGAGTTTGGATTTAAGGATTCCCAGATAATTCCCAGGCTCACTATCTCCTTCAGTTCCTCCAAAATCATTTGTTTGACTTGGTAAGGTAGCTATTTTGAGCCTACTTGACTGGCCATTGGGCTCTAATGACCACATGATACTTTACTCATTGGATACATCACAGTGTGTTACTGAAAATGTCCCAAAACATTCAAAGTGCTGCTCAGATTTCCTGATCATGTGCACTGTATTGCTGCTGTAACAGTATTGTCTCATCCACTGAGTTGTCAGGTCAAGCTTTACTGTGCCCAGCCACCAGAACCCCCTCTGATTTCTCCTGTAACTTATTACCAAATGTATTCACATACTAATAAATAAATCATCAGCACAAGCTTCTGTCATTAAATTAATAAAACTATCTGCATAACGTAAGCAAATTCATGCAATATGCTTGTAAAATTAAGTATTCAGGCAGTTGTACACTTCTATAATGAAATACAAAATAAGTGGGTTTTAACAAGTCATTGACATATAAAAGAGCCTTTTTTCTGGTCCTACCACTACCAGTGAAGAAAGAATAATTGAATTATTTCTACCTTTGACTTGTAATTCTAATCAGCAGTTGTGCAACCTCAGATGCATTGCATTCCAGACTTCAACCTTCAACCTCTGCCCTGGTGGTGCACTCCACTGTGCAATCTTCAAAAACAAGGCAAAAATCAATTTAACTATTCCTCTCTCTTCTTAAAAGAGTCCTAAGTTCTGTGGTTTTAATTTTGAATATTAATATTCCTATTTCTACAGCCACATAACTCTGACTAGAAGACCAATAGCCCAAATACTGTAACACATCCTTTGACCAGGAGTAACATTTCAATGAACACTGAGTTTAAAAGACATAAACCTATGCACATTTGAGAATCACAATTTGTGTTAAAGCAGCTCTGCTTCACTTCTGCTGAAAGCAATTGCATATTTTGTACATTACAGGTTACTTTTGCATTCTATATATTTTATGTGCAACAAGATTTACTAGAAGCAACAACCACAGTCTTTAGGAAAAAAACACTTTTAACTCTGTTTTTCTGGATTTTCCATTCTAACTCTGTTTTTTTTCTGAAAGACAGTAATGAGATTCAGCCATCCTTTCCTACAATCTACTACAATCAAAACAACATTTGAATAATCAAAGGGTTCAGAAAAACTTCAGTGGAAGTAGTAATTTTGATGCTGTTAACACTACATTCTTTAATAATATAGATGTACATTATTTGAAATACAGTGCTACCAGGGAGGAAGTAATAAGAGCTATACATTTCAAGATCCGCTTGTTGATAACAAGGGCATCAAGAAACCCTATCTACCTGCACTAACTGCTCAACTTGAGTTGGTCAATTAGCACAATGGACTCTGATTCAGAGAAATGGTAATGCTGCACAGAGAATCACATCCTTAGTGGCTCATTACCTCATCACAGAATCAAATACTGCATCTTGACAGAATAGGTACACCCCTACACACTCACATACACACACACACACACACACACACACACACACACACACACACACACACACACACACACACACACACACACACACACACACATTCACATCCATACATAAGTTCATATCTTCATAGGTGTTTACTAGGCTAATGACCACAAGGGCCTTTTTAAGCCAACTATGTATTCCAAATCTTTGACAAGTTCTGATACCCTTGATAAGGGTAAGAAGGGGCTTGAGAGATGAAACATTTACAAGCAGAGACCTGGGAAATGAACCATTTACAGGTCACCTGTGTACATTAGAGACATAGGTGCCAAACCAGGATGAATTTCCTGTTCGTCATTCAATTGTCCAAGATGCACTTGAATTGGGTTAGGGAGGAACTCTACTTCACATGGATGAGGGGCCTGTTCCAGAGATGGGGTAGTCCTTGGGATACATACCTGTCTCTCCAGCAGGTCATATTTATATCACAGGAAATTCTGGTGATGTTTGTTTTGTGGATATGCAGGAGGTCCATCAGAGTGGGGTCTCACAATGCCCAATGTGCCAGGCATAGATCTCCCTTCAAAAGCCTATAAGAGACAGAATATAAGGATAGGGTCTTGAGGCAGTCTGCAAAGAACATTTTACTTATACCTTGTATTCTTTTATTGATTAATCTATTTGGACATTTCAGTTGTTGTATATGCCTGGTTAGGGACATATCAAAGGGGGTATTTTACTCAATGATAGGTCTGATGAATGCCAAATATAGTGTAACAATGACTTCTTTGGACTTAGATGCCATACCTTTTTTATAAGCTGTGCAACACAGATCCCAGGATTCAATAAAGCTTACACAGAGCTAAACTCTGTGTAAGAATAGTGGCACAGCTCGAACACGGAGTTCGGAGCCTGTGCAATCCAGTAAACAAGGCTGGGGGTGTGTACGAGCCTCCCAGCACTATTCTAACACAGATACCATGGAATAATGCTAATCACCTCATTTTCTGGTAAAAACCATGAAAATGAGGTGAATTAACAATTCAGCAAGCAGACAGGCATCAGTGTTGCAGCTGTGTCCGCTGCAGAAATGTATTCGGTTCCTAACAGTGTACATTTCTGCAAAAATCAAAATGGGGACATGACAGCTCAAAGTAAAGATGTATTATGAGTATTAGGCATGCCAATGGCCAAAACTATGGCCATCAACATGCAAAAGTGTTTCAAAATTATAAAAATCAAATTTATTTTTTTGGTAGATTTCGGACGTTTAAGCGAAGCACAGCAGAGTGCAAACATGATCATGCAGAAAGTAAAAAAAAATGCAAAAAGACCATTTTATGTGAAAGATGAATTTTGGTATTATAAAGAGCAGCAGGCATACTCATAACAATAACAGGGAGCAGTGGTAGCTAAGGACATAGGCTCTGGTTTAGTGATGTAACTAGGGTCTAAGGCAGCGGGGTATGCAAATGAGCTAAATTTATTGACTAGAAAAATGGGAGACCGTGTCCACATGCACCTAACCGTGTAGGAGCTATAATGTGGTGGTGTAAGCAGGAGAAGCAACTGACATGAAAAGGGGGTGTGTCATGCTTGGTGTAAGCACATTGGAGCTCTGCGGCTCCTATTTACACTCAGCTAAGCACAGCTAAGCAAGGGGTATGTCTGAGGCTACCTAGCTGTGCTTAGCACCTTTAAGAACTGATGAGTGTGTTTGTATCCCACAGAGGGCCTTTTCTACTCAGCAATGTTTACACTAGCTAAAACAGTTTGTGAGAAGCTCCACAGGCTTAAACACAGTGAAAATAGAGAAAAAAAGGACATAGCAGAGTAAAGGATATGAACTACAAATCACTAAAACAGACTCTGCCACTCACAGTGGCCCATTCAAACCTCTCAGTAACATAGCTGGCAGGTGGAATGTATCATAGTCACCCAATCACATGGGCAGCATCTGCAGCATACCAGTATAAAGTATCCAAACACCTTTCAGTCTGTTTTTTTCCCACAAACCCTGCACCATTGGAGTACACACTTGGGAATTTTAGCTGACAAAATGTTAGAGGCTGCTGCTGCTTTGCTACATCTGTATGTGCTACAGACTAAGGGTGGTGATGATGATGATGCTGACAACTGGCCCAGATTAAGGAGGAGAAGAGTGTTCAGGCCCAGGGTAACCTTTCAGGGCCTACATGAGCTGGAGATAGTGGAGCACTACAGGGTGGACAGGGACATACTACAGCAATTCACCAATCTGTGCCAGCCTCATCTCAGACCCAGAGCCAACAGAGGGGAACCCATCCCAGTTGAAACAAAGGTATGTGTAGGCATAAGAATACTAGCTACAGGTACTTTACAAAGACCTACTGGGGACATCATGGGGGACTCACAGGCACTGCATCCAGGGTACTCCACCAGTTCCTAGATGTCATGTGAAGACATGCCGGTGAACACATATATTTCCCCAGCACCTCTGAGGAAAGGACCAGTAATAGCCATCTCTTCCACTGTGTAGCAGACTACCCAGAGGTACTGGGTGCCATAGACTGCATGCACATTCACATCAAGGCACCACCCGGTGTAGAGGGTACAGTCTATGTCAACTGCAAGGGCTATCACTCCATCAACTGCCAGGTTGTGTGCAATGCCTAGGGCATTATCATGAATGTGTGTGCTGGCAGCCCTGGTAGTTATCACGACTCTCACATCTGGCATGCCTCACAGCTGTACAAGCCATTTGACAGGGGGGGACATCCCATATGGCCATCTGGTGGGAGATGCTGGCTATGCACTGGAGCCATGGATGATGACACCCATCAGAAATGCACACATGCACACACAAACACACACGCACACACACACACACACACACACACACACACACACACACACACACACACACACACTGAAGAACACCATAATGAGGCAAATGCACAAACCAGGATCATTGTAGAGCATGCGTTTGGGATGCTCAAGTCACAGTTCCGCTGCCTTGACATATGTGGTGGAGTCTTGTAGTACTCTCTAGCCATATGTGCACACATGATCATAGTATGTGCCATGCTACACAATATGATCCTGTAGAAACAGCTACAGTAGGAACATCACAGGGAAGGGCCACACATCTCCTCACCATTGCCAAGGTCCCCACAGGCACAGGGGGACTTGGAGGAGGAACCCCCTGAGCCTGCTCCTGTAGGCAGATGGAGGCATGCCCAGTATGCCCAGGCCTTGGCAAAGTGGCTAAGCACAGCTCACACACTGACACTGTAGGGACCCAGAGACTGACACCTCTCTCTGACTTGCACACACAGTAAAATGGATGCCACACACATCACAGTACCTGCACCTTACCATGTATAGACTGTGTACTGCATGCATCCGACAGAGTCAGCCCTCAAGTACCATCCTCGCAATTGCCACAGGTGCAAGGTAAGTCAGTCTTCTTAACAATAAATAAATGGAGTAGTACATTGTGGTAGCATATCTATGGTATCGCTGCGTGCATGCAAGGGAATGGGTGGTCTACTGGGATAGCAGCAGACAACCGACAGCTATGTGGGACAATGGGAAATGCCCACCCAATACTGGCTTCCCCAGATTATGCAGTAGTTCTCTAGGTGACAAATCGCACTGTAGTATATGTGGGAGGCTAACTAACTGGGTGGGCTCATAAGTCACATGCATGGATGTCAATGTGGGGGTCCCATACTCACCCCTCAGCTTCCTGTAGCAAGTCAGCCATAGAAAACCATAAAGAAATGTCTGAAAAAGGCCCAAAAATGGGGACAATGATGACATAGTCCCCTACAGACTTACACAGTGATATCACAGCAGGTCTTGCAGTTGGATTAAGGCTCTGAAGGGTAAAAAGTCTGAAACCCAAATGTCTGCCATTACAATCTAACCTGTGATCTTTAGTAATATGCCTGTATTCTCCAAAACAGGCACAATGCTATGCTAAATGGAACCAAAATGTAAAGCCAATATCAGCACAGTCTGTGCAAATGTGTACAATTGACAGGTGTGCCCCCCAACACACCCATGTTCCCATAGAAATGCAGCAACATTAATGTTTGTATGGTATTAGCAGCAGAGCACACATTCCCAGGGCTTTTCTAATCAGCTTGATAACTTGTTGCATGTCCACAATATGCAGGTGTCAATGAGCTATGTATATGTGTGGATAATACTGTCAGGATGTGGCCAGCACTTATTCCTGGCTGTCGTGTCTTAGTAGCCTATGTACAGTACTGTTGTTGACAGGGTCCATCTTCCAAGAACTGCAGTGCCAACTGTTTTTCATGTCAGCTACACCTACAGTAGGAGTTATACACATTGTCCAGATGTCAAGATCTGTTACTGCAGGAAAGCTGGACAGGTCAGGAACAGGGGGTACACATACGGACAGTACACAGCTCTGAGTAACCTACACATTGCATAGCATACATCTCAACTGTACAGACTTTTTGCAGAATGTCCAGAGGTTTGCATCATATTTTTGTTCTGTTTATCATGAAATTGTGGTTTTCTGGCAAATCATTGGCAAATCACAAAACACTAAAGTCAGTAAATAATGACATATTGTAGTTTCAGACTTCATACCCTTTAGAAAAATGCATGCCAATGCAAAACCTGTTATTGTATCACCTTTCTAGCTTTGTAAGGCCAATAGTTAAAAACAGTCCCTATATTTAGGCCTTTGTCTTTGTCCAGATGTCTGTCTCTAAGAAGTTGAGAGGTATGGTGCCTAGTAGGACAGCAGGTAATTGAAGGTCAATGTACTGCCAAGTTATAAAAGGCTGCCACCTTACTGTGTCAGCACTGACAACATGTCACTGGCCAACATCCATACCCCTGGAATGATAGGTTGTCACAGAAGGAGCACAAGTATGCCTTGTGTATCTGTTCTGCATGTCCTAATATTGCATTCACCTGCCAACTATTTGCAAAACAAGAAAGGGTCATGTCAAAACATCAATGGCAGACAGTGGAGAAGCAGACATCATACCCATAAGAGAAAGCAAGCAAATACCAAATTGGTCTCCCAACTGTCTATGTTTGGCAGAACCATGTTAACAATCTGTCTGCATGTGTGGGTCTTTGTCTGACTGGCATATATGGGCCTGTCTAGATGTCAGTCTGTGACGGTTTGACAGCTAGGCCAACATGTAGGCTCATAATAACATAGTAACACAAACCGTCCGAGGACCACTGGAGATGTAGTTGTGCAATGATGGACAACCTTCTACTGAAGTATTGTTATTGTTTGCATTACCACCTGCCTAACCCTCAGTTGTCCATATCTAATCATACTGTATTGTATCCTTATTCCTGTATTTTGTGATACTTCCTGCCTGACCATCAATTGTTTGCAACTAAACATACTGTATCATACCCTTACCACTCTTGTATTATCTGTTGCTCACAAACATTTTAAACTATTACTTTACTCAATCTCAGTATAACTATGTTATATTTTTATTTTTTGTGGAAATTTAAATATATATTGTGGAGCTTTTCTCCCCGGACCTCCATTGAAAAAGGGCTCACCTTGGTCGAATATTTTTTCCTGGTTAACAAACTTCAAATAAATAAATATAACCTGCTAAATAGGTACACTCAGAGGTGTGAAGTCCATAACCTTGTGTGTGATGTTACAGCATTTACCCCGCTCACATCAGAATTACAAATACATAACAGCAGCCACTGTGGGCAAAGCCTGTGACTGGACTACAGGACAAAGAAATGCACATAAGGGGAAGGGGAACCACTGGCCAGACAAATGGAGAATATGCGCACCAGAACAAATTGTGCAGTAACATAGGTGCCCTGCAGTGTATGGAGTCAGTAAACATCACATGAAAATACACAGCACACACAAATGTAAGTGGAGGTCAGCAACAAAACAAAAACCCAAACAAAGGACACCTCAGAGGCAAAAACACCTGAGAACTCCACAAACCTACACAACACAGACCATGCATAGTCCACAGACCAGGGTCTTGAAAACACTAAGGTCTTACCATACACCGAACATATTACTCATAGAAGACTCCACTGTGGGACACACTGATGTGCCTCTCATCAGGCAGGATAAGGGGAAAGTCACGGTTACCTGTTTTCCAGGTGCAATAATCTGCCATATCACACATGCACTTAAGTCACCCCACAACAGGTACAGGTATCACTTAGCCTGGTCCATGGTGGTGTGTACGATGTCAGATGTACCTCCCTGGACTATAGGAACACAGATATTCAGCTTGCTGAATATGTGTCCCATGCAGGAATGTCACTAGTCTTAAGCAGCATTCTGCCGTCACCCAGAATGATGGCTCAGTTCAAACAGAAAATGATTGTCAGTAACATTTGACTCACTTACTGGTGTCATGACAGGGAGATCCACTGCCTGGCAGCCTGGGAACATATAGGTTCATAGGTTCATAAGTGTGTACTTGGCTAATGGACCTGGAGCCTTAACAAGCCCAGCCCATAGGATTGCCCTGGTATTGTGCCACCTGACCTTAGTTCCTAGTGCCTCTTTGTGAGGTACTTTTGTGGCCTCTCTAGTTGTTGCAGGTGTCTAGTGAGCTACAACTCAAATGGGGCATTGTACTCAATGACTGGCCTAATGAGAGAAGAGTAGAGGGAGACAATGATCTCTTTCTTCCTGGATGCAAAACCCTTAGTAATGAGATGTGCCACATAGAAGGACTTTCTGACCACAGTGGCAAGGTTTTGGTCTAAAGAGAGGTTGCTGTCAACCTGTGTTCCCAGATTTCTTACAATGCCTTCTGTGTTCAGTGGACTACCATCAATGTGGTAATTCAAGGGAACTGGGTTTTTCCCAAGGGGGATGATGACACATTTTTTGGCATTGAGCTTAAGGCCATGGTTCTGACACCAGTCGTTGGTCTCAGTGAGGCCTTTTTGTAAGATGTCAACATCACTTGGGGAGTTAATAATAGCTCCCTACTTGCTCTTGCTATCGTCTGCAAACCTTGTCAGCCAGAGTCCCTTCATGTTGGCCTGGACTTCAGACACGTAGATACCAAACAGGAGAGGACTCAGGACCGATCCCTGTGGGACTCCACTCGTGACTAGTTGGCAGTCTGACTTGGAGTCAGCTACTTTCACACTGTGGGGTCTTTCTGTGAGCCAGTTTGCAACCCACCTAGTGATATAGGAGTTGATGCCTAGCTTAGTGAGTTTTTCTATGATTCCTGAGTGGGGAATGGTATCAAAGGCCTTGGCCAGATCAAAGTATGCTGTATGAACCACCTTGCCTTCATCCGCAGCTCTGGTGACTGACTCAAAAAGTCGATCAAGTTGAGCAGGCATGAGCTAACCTTCACAAAACTAAACTGTGTAGGATCCAGAGTTTGGGAATTCCCTATATCCTTGTTTATTAGGTCCATGATGATGCATTCATAGCTTTGCATATCAGACTAATCAGGCTAATTGGGCGATAATTCCTGAGGTCTTTAGTTGCTCTTCCTTTGTAGAGAGGGATGACTGTAGCAGTGTGCCATTTGTTAGGGACAAAGCCTGAGGTGAGGTTGTGATTAAACAGAGCACACAGGTGATGAGCCAGTTCACTCTGTAGTTCATGTAGAACATGGCCAGGGATATTGTCAACTCCCATAGAAGCTGTATTCTTGGCCTTGGGCAGTGCTGTTTTAACCTGTGCAGCAGTAATGTTGGGTGCCTGGCAATCTACTGGTATTGTGATTGGTCCGATATGATCAGCAGACCACGCTGCTTTGCTAGAGATGGCCTGCATCTGTCTCACTTGGCCTTCTGACAACGGCCCTTGGCTCCCCCATAGTGCCTTTGCTGGGAAAGTCATGGGGTCCATACTACCCACATAAGACACTCAACAAAATGCAAATTAAAGGCCATGCCACTAAGCGCTACGAGTATAAACAGGAAAATGCACTCAATGCAAGCAGTCATAACCCTGAAAGATGGTGACATTTGTGCACTCACAGAAACCTGGCCCACAGCTGCAGAGAGAAACCTGTCCTTAGCTGATCACTGAGGGGTAGGGAGTGTGGCTTAATGGCTAAGGTGCTTGCCTTACAAACACAAGGTGCAGGGTTTGAGTCTCACAAGGGATAACTGGCTAGGCTTAAAATGTCTCGCAAGGGCAGTTAGCTTAGTACTAAACTATGAACTATGAACTATGAACTCATCCTATCACACAACCAGACCCCAAAATGTGGGTAGCAAAGCCAAATGAGATGGAGTATAAATATATATTAGACAGACACACACCTCCAAACTAGTCAAACAAACTGACACACACGAGACATTCCAAATGCAGTCAACTGTTGACAAGACCCCTATGCAAATTATACATAGCTACAGGCCAACATATCTGACTCAGGACACCCGCCCCACATATCTGTCCATCTACAAATCTATCATGATTCCACCCATCACCCTGATCCTGGCTGACTTATATTACCCAACTATTGATTGGAAATCTAACCATGATAGAACAGAAATGCACAGAGATTCCCCATCTTATCAATGCTACATCCTTAGGACAGCCACTTGATACCCCCACAAGATGTGATAACTATGTCAGACTTGGCAATTACCAACATGATAGATCACTGCAGCACCCCTATGGTATCAGCCTCCCTGGCAGGATCCGACAGAAAAGCAGCCATGTGTCATATCACCATCTTTTCTGACTCTCCAATAGCCATGGTAAAAGGAAAATGTCCCACAAGCTGATCACAACCACCAGGGGGATGGTATAAACAGCTGAACACCCCCTACCCCACTAGCGGAACAGGCACCAACTTCAAAATGTACACAAAACTACTATGCTAGCATATATATTGAGATGCACAGAATCAGGAATACCTGACAGGAAAACATCACTGTCTACAAGGGAGAGTAAACCTGTCCGCAAACATCTGCAGTAAAGGAACTATATAACAAAAGGATAACATTGCTGTCCAGGACCGCGAAGGAGCAGGTGCAGAATTGAAAGTAATCATCCCTTAGCCTGAACAAACAAATAAGAGCACTTGTAAAATCCACTAAAGGCAACTCCGAGTCCACATTACCCACATCTAAGATAGACAATCATAAGGCCTTCCTCACATATGTCTGCATTCCTAAAGGAAGCTCCTAGATCTGTACAGAACTGGTGGTCAAGAATACCATATGCACAATTGCTTGTAGATATAGCCAATCCACTGCCTGACAGATTAAGTGGAACTGTCTCCCCTCTGCCTCCCTATCAGAAAATCAGGACATCCCAAGTAACTGAACACCCAACCCTTATCACTAGGGAATAGGGCATCACTGCCCTCTCAAAGTCAAGAAGACACCATCCATGGGACCTGAATACATCCCAGGCTGCAACCTACATGAACCCAGGCATGAACTGGCAGCATCATTATGCAGCCTACACACCCAAAGCCTGAGTACTGTCTTTGTCACAGCTGAGTAGCAGAAAACCACTGTCATCTCTTTACACCAAGGTGGAGTGTTCACTGATCCATGAAATGAAAGACCCATCAGCCTAACTAGCCTGATCTGCAAGGCCATGCAATGGATTATCATGGATCACATTAACAGGGGCATTGGCAAAATCCAAATACATTACACTACAGTCTGCCATTCTCCGGGGAGGTATGTCAGTGAACTCTGGATGACTTCCCTGAGGCAGCCAACAAAGGCATGGATGAGGGAAAGATGGTCCACTCTGGCCACCTTGACCTGGCCAAAGCCTTACACACTATTCCCCACTTGGCAATAGTACATGAACTCTGTCAACTAGGCAGCAAAACATATGTTACCAGATGGGTAGCAAACTGTTTCATTGATAGAACCCACATAATTATAATGGGGCAGCCAACTCAAACAGTACACCCATAATGAGTGGCATACCCCAGGGATTGGTTTGGGGGCCTCTGGTATACGGGATATACTTCCTTGAGGTGCAGGCCAAAAACACTGGCCTATGGATGACCAAGTTGGCAGATGACTGCAAACTGGGAACAGTCATCAATACCCAAAGTGATGTGGACATCCTACAAGAGAGTCTCACCAAATCAAATGACTGATGCCAGAAACATGGCTTTATGTTGAATGCCTGCAGATGCATCATTATCATCCCCTTCGGGAAAACTGACATCCCCACATAGTATCACATTAACAACAATGTCCTACATACACAATCAGTAGTAAGGCATATGGCCACCCAGGTTGATAGCAACCTAAAGTCTGAGCACCATGTTGCTCCAGTTGTACAGAAAGCTTCATATATGGGACAACTCAAGGACAAAAAGGTCATAGGATCCATGTATGCTAATCTTATGAGGCTAATTATTTTGTTCAAAGCCCCCTTTGGCATGTACCTCACAAAGCACATGCAGCAGCTAGAGAGACCACAGACATTCCTTATCTGGAGAATGCAGCACCACAAACACCTACCCTACACAGATAGGCTAACAGCACTGTTACCCTACTCAGTTCCATACAGACTCCGCAGAGGTGACCCCTGCCTGGCATACAAAGCAATCCAGACCCTGCCTTAATGGGACTGTTGCACATCTGGAAATCAAGGTCCACTCCATCAACCTGTAGGCACAGCATCAACCTGGTTTGTAATATCAATATGGCTTGTTGGTGTGACAGATATGTGTCCCACACACTCCCCATCTGTGGAATACACTCCCTGTCCACATCAAGCCAAGTGCCTCAATACCCCTAGTGAATTATTCCCTGTATAAGTGCATGGGAAACAGAAAATACAGTCCTGTGATTCCACCTGTGTCCCTGCAGGACAGGGGCTCTGGGTGCTGACATGTCTTAACATGGACTACACTCTTGTCTGTGAGGATTATAAGGGCTTCAGGGCCAGTAGCATACTAACCTCATATCAAGCTATCAACCTATACACAACTGTCTTTCAGTGGTTCACCACATTACTCTGTACTGCTCTGCCACTGGCATACCTGGAGATCAGAGTGCTATGTGTAATATACCACACATTTAATGGACATCTATGCTCAGTAGAACACACTATGTACACACACCCATACTTCTTAACCTCTTACAGCAAGACATCTGGATAAGGTCATAAATAAAAGTGAGACAAAAGCCCAATGATAGGCACTTATTTTAATTATTGATCTTACAAACTTAGAAGGTTGGTAGAACAACAGGTGTTGCATTAGCATGAATTGTCTGAAGGTTATGAAGGCTAAAACACAAATGTCTGTCATTATTTTCTAATTTCAGTCTTTAATTATTTGCCACTGACTTGCCAGAAAACCATGAGTTTATGAAAAATGGACAAAAAATTAGACAAACATCTGGACAATCTGCAAAAAACTGTACAGTTGAGAGTCATGTCCACATCAGGATATGACGTTTCAGATAAGAAGAATACCACACAAGCAGGACATCCCCAGCCAGTATATAACCAAGCTGCTGGACTTTTTACACAGCTTCATCAGTCAATTGGCTGTAGCCACACCTCTCAACTGGCCAGATTGGGCAAAAATGTCTATAGTTTGGCTCATAATATCAGTTTGTGCATTATACATCTTGTATTTCTCTAGTAAATCACTGTGATGATCTGAGGATTTCTGTCAGTAGGTAATGACACAATACATTTCAGTGTCAGATGTCATATATGTCAGAACATGTTTGCTAAAACAAATCCTGTAACTCTAGCAACTTTGTACATTAATAAGAGCAATAATTACAATATATCCCTATGTTTGGGCCATTGTCCCTCAATTTTGGCAGGCTATCTCCGGATATCTTGCACTAACAGGTTGAGAGGTATAGCTGTAGCACACAAAACCCAAGACTGGAGTACAACTATTGATGGAATGGCATCCCACTCTTACTATAGAAGGTCATACTGGGCATGCTGCTACACTAAGAGAATTACAGCCCATGTCAGAACCCACATCTGAGTATATAAAT
>NC_056726.1:1906116389-1906136389 GCF_019279795.1 Protopterus annectens
CCCCTAGCAATAAGCATTTATGTAATATCCTTGCCAAATATGTCACAGTACATACCCCAAACTTGTCATACACAGTACCATGCATACCCTCATCAACTACATCAAGGTTGAGTGGATGAGAAATAAATGGCAAGGGCAACAGGTGCTGATAGGTGAATCTGCTGTGGTTAAAGTAATGGCTAAGCTTGTGAGGGACCTAGTGCCAGTACACAAGTAACCTCCTCTATATGTATGAGCCTGTGGTACTACAGAACACCCAGGTGATATGTATGAAGGCTATTTGGCTGTGTTAAGGGGTATGTATGCAAGGTCACACTGTCTGCCCCAAGTGTCACTCACACACTGCTGCATGCACAGAACTGGTAAACATGTACATATACAGCTGTACCTTGGCTATGAAAAGGTCACTGTGTTTCCACTCCACCATATTCATTGTTGCTAATGTCAGCAGGCCCACAGCCTGCAGACACACACAGATACCTGGAACACAAACAAAATACAGTATGTAGGACTACAGTCAGTCAGCAGTATTAGTAGCAATAATGCATTATGGATAAAAAAAGTACATACAATTCAATGTGTACCCATAACTATTGCCAGCAGGCAGCACCTTACAAAGCATTGTGTTACTACACTGTACTATACTCACCCTGTGAATCAGACCATAGTAGCATGTCCTTGCATCAATGGTATGGATAACAGGGATGTGGAGCAGGTATTATCACATGCACAGGGTGTGGTTTGGGTTTTTCAGAAACCTAGTCTGGGCCATATGGTTGACATCGTGTGTGTGTGTGTGTGGTGTGTGTGTGTGTGTGTGTGTGTGTGTGTGTGTGTGTGTGTGTGTGTGTGTGTGTGTGTGTGTGTGTCTGGAGGAGTGGTGTTAAACTGGGCCATGCAGAGGAGCTGTGTGTGTCTGGTAGTGACCTGCCTGTGATACAGATGTGTGAGTGTTTTTATGCACACAATCAAGCCATGTGCTTGCCCTACACAGCGGTATGTTGGCCAGCTGTGGACCGTACATGGCAGTATGTACAGTTCATCATCTCCTGCCAGAGACACAGGAACTGGTTCTACCAGAGGTCTCACTGGCACACCAGGCAAGGGCTAGATGCAGTACTACTCCTGATGGTGACTGCTGTCTGCTGGGTCTGTGTCCCTGACAGGACTGGCCAGGACCATGTGCCCATGTCCTGCTCCAGTGTGCTATGGACAGCACCCTCCCTTTGGTAGTGCTGGTGATACTGTCACTATGGGAGTGTGAATGTATTTGGCCACATAGGCTCTCAGCTGATCTTGTTGCTGAACTATATCCACGTTGCCGATGCCCTACTCTCACCACATGCTTAAGCACAGACATTGCACAGTTGAGCAATGACAATGTCTCCCCCCACAGTCTATCCACGATATCAGCAAAATGATGTACAGCATTACCAATGCTGTGGAGGTCATCACACATGGCAGTTAGTGCTGCATTCATGACCCTGAACATCTATCTGGTGTTACGATCAGTACATGCCTGTGCCTACATGATGGACCAAAACATGTCTGGTGACACCTGCTGTGACACTTGTGACAGGGGCTTGATGGGAGCAGTCCTCCTTTGAGCCCCTCTGTCCATCTGCCTGTGTGGGACCTTGCCTGCTCTCTGGCTATGGCTAGTGTCTACACTCACACTTGCCATATTCACCACACAACCCTGTTCCATGCCACCACCCTCCAACTGTCGATTATCTGTGGCTGTTGGGGACTTGGTATTTGTGGGCATAATGACTGTGTGCAGAGACATTGTGGGTGAAAGTGGGATACCAATCAATGGCACAGATTCAGCTCCCAACAATCCCACCTGTGCCTTTCTATGACCACCATCATCATCAGAGTCCGCTAGGACACTGACATCAGGTTGTGAGGGGAAGCGATACCAACTCCCATGTTCACCTGTGAGGGGAAAACAACATATGTAAATTAATACTCTGCAGTATAATGTTTGCTGATACACACACATTCACGCACACACACACACGCACACACGCACACACCACACGCGCGCGCTTGCACAGAGACACATACAGGTGAGGTGGCACAAAGGCATTATACAGACCACACAGTCTCTGAATAATGACATGCATGACACACAATCAGACCACAACATACACACTCTGGACAGGCCCTCAAAAACATGCAGCACAGTTATGTCCACTTAATGTTGCTACTAATATACCCCTCTGAGATACATGAGGAGTGGTAGTATGTGATGGACCTTCACCTAAAACACACTGCACTCCTATACACCATATGGATGTACCCCTGTATAGCACAGTGGCAACACCTACTGAAACATACTTGCCAGTATGTTACAGCTCCTGTGAATAGGCCCCTGTGATGGCTATAGTAATGCACTGCATTTAACCCCATCACAAGTAAACATGCACATATTGCAATAAAAAAATATGAGTAACAGTTGTGTGCATGGAAAATACATACCATTAACATGCCTAGGGTATTGGTGAGCCACAACAATATATTTTCATGCTCACCTGCTTCAAGCCGCTGTTACCCAGACAGACCAGAGGAACCTATATAGTTGTGAGTGAGAGGTATTTTCCGCACACACACATGTGGCAATGGTACAGGAAAATGATGACTTTCTAAACATGTACATTACAAGCTCACTACAGATGTGCACTTGTTTGCATTACAAAATCCCACCCTCAAATGCAGTTTGACCTGACATATGCTTCTAGATACTCCAAGGAAGCCAGTATGAATGACAAAGTATAGAAGTGATATCCACTTAGGCCTTACCTGGACACTCATCGCCTGTTGTCTGGGTGTCACCCACCTCTATGAGAGAGGTGTGGATGGTTTCCTGGGTGTGGTGGATGCCCCAAGGTTGGAAAAGTACTCCTTTTTAGCTGTCAGTGGGGCCTGCATAGTAAGACCTCAACCTGTGGCTATATGGTCCATGGCCAGAGCTGCAGCCCTCTGCCGGACATGGTGTATAAGGTTGCCCTGTGCCTGACCTGCTCATAGGTATGCCCATGATGACCCAGATTGTTGATGGTTTCCAGAAGATAATTCCACAGGGTGGTGTGTTCCTGCTGCTGCTGTTTGCTACTGCTGAACAGCACTGTGTGGTGCAGACTTAAGGCATCTACTATTGCTGTAGTCTCAGCTTCCAAAAAGGGTGGTAATTGCTGTCGCGGCATTGCACCTGAAAGACATGAATAGGAAACACATCACAGGATCTCATACATTTGGCAAAATTATGTACAGATCCTGCATATCCATATTTGCTAACACTATCCACCACTAATACCCACATCACACCCCTATCATCTATCAGCACAGTCTCCATGTTTGTTAATACTATTCACCACTAACACCCACATCATACCCCTGCCATCTATCAGCACCGTATGTGCGTGGGTAGTCTCACCATACTGGCATTACAGCATGCATTGCACTCCTGATCCTGATGTTTCATATTCCCGCCAATGAGGACCATTAACATACATAATCTTCCATTCATCATTCACATCAGACTGCACATGCAGCAGCTGGGGACATTACAAAAGTTCACTACCAGACAATAGCAGCCCATCAGACATCTACAGTTCACCTATAGGCTTTGAGGCCAACCCTCTACCAGGTGTCATGCATACCCTTCAAGAATTACCTCACTCTTGCATGCCAGCCAGTCACCCACTCCACATTGCTGGGACTGCTGCATGAGTGCAGGCCATGCTCCACTCTGTTAACACACCCACACACTCACACACACACACACACACACACACACACACACACACACACACACTTGGTAACGTCTGGCACAGCTTGACTACCTATGGGCCCTTCAGCCCAGAATTTAAGGTAGTTCTGACTGCCATATTCCATCTCTTTAACAGCTACTCTAAGGCCCTCAACAAATGGTGACAAATCCTATTGTGTGATGAGCCTATTAGCAAAAACGTAAGCATGACCTAGACCAAGGCTATTGGAGTGAGCTATACAATGTCACCAAGTGCATATGCAAGAGCTCTAAGAACTGCCTTACTGCTGTACAGACTACACACAATGACTAGGTTTAATGATATGTTATAATAACTAATAAAGCAACTAGAGAATAGTCTATCAATGCAGTAACTACACAGTTCAGAATCACAGGGATTCATTTAAGACAACATTGCAGGACAGTCTGCAATACATACATGAAACATGTAAAGTACAGGTGCATAGGTTCATAGGATGATAATAGGCTATTGGCCCAGATGCCCTCATAAGCCTAGCCCAGATTTTTGCCCATGTCTTTCAAAGTCAGCACCTGTTTACCCTGTCCAGCTAGGACACAAGCGGGATCTCTGGGGGATGTCTTCTTAAAGAGGGCTATGGAGGTACTCTGCTAGACATGGGGAGGGAGTGTATTTTACAGACAGTGTATTGTTTGGGACACATATCCACCCCACCAACAAATACTATTCATGTCAAAGAACAGGTGAGGGCCTTGGTTTTGGGCTGCATGAGTGGGGTTTGTCTTACAGATATGCAGAAACTCCATCAAGGTTGGTTTAGAAATGGTCTTGTATGCCAGACACAGGTCGACTATGATCAGTCTGCATGAGACTGAGTGTAGGGACAGGGCTTTCAGCCTATCAATATAGGATAGGTGTTGCAGACCCTGGATTTTCGTGGTCAGGAACCCCTGTGGTCTCTGCAACTGCTGCATGTGCTTGGCAAGATGCAGGCCAAAGGAGCCATTGTACTCGGTAGTGGGTCTGATAAGGGTGGAGTACAGGGATGTTATGGCTTCTTGGTTCCTGGATGACATACTCTTATTTGTGAGGTGGACTATTTAGACAGCCTTCTGTACAATGGTGCCAAAGTGGTGAGAAACTGTCAGGTTGCTATCAACCTTGGTGCACAAGTCGCCTCACACATGATTGCATGCTCAGTACATTATTACTGTCATAATTAGTGTGGATGACATCTACTACAACAGGGATAATGATGCATTTCCAGGCATTCAGTTAGAGGCAATGTTTCTGGCACCAGTCATTAATTTGTGTAAGGGCCTCTTGGAGGATGATCACATCAGTAGGGTAATGTAAGACAGTGGCCAGCTTGCTGTCATCTGTAAACCTGGTCAGCCACAAACCACTGGTTTTGTCTTGAACCTCAGAAATGTATATCTCAAACAGTAGAGGCCCCCAGATCAATCCTTGGGGTACACCACTCTTTAAGGGTCTACTACTAGAGGTGGCTTCCACTACTTTGACCGAGTGGGTACTATCATTGAGCCAGTTATCTACCCATCTGGTAACATACAGGTTAATGCCTAGCTGTGTAGGCGTATGTATCATGGCCACCTGAGGATTATTGTCAGAGGCTTTGGCTAGGTAAAGGTTGGCAGTGTGCACTATCTTCCCCTCATCCATGTTTTTGTTGACCACTTCAAAGAAGTTGACCAGGTTTAACAGGCCTGATCTCCCTTTGACAATACCAAACTGTTTGGGGTCAAGCATTTTTGTGTTGCATATGTCCCTATTTATAAGGTCCTTGATAATGCTTACCATGCCCTTGCAGATCAGGCTAGTTAGGCTGATGTGCATATGATTGGCTGGGTCAGTGGATTGCTCCAACTTTGTGTAGAGGGATGACAGTGGCTGTCCTCCATGCAGATGGAATGACATTGGTGCTCAGACTTTGGTTGACTACAGTGTGTAATGAAGCTGAGTTCATTTAGGATGCAGCCAAGGATGGTATCAGGCCCCATGGAGACTTCAGTTTGTTGCCTTTGAGAGGGTATTAAGGACCTGCTCCCTGATGATGAGGGGTGGGGGGCAGGTGCTGTGCATGTTCTTGTTTACTGATGGGAGACAGGAGGACAATGTTTCCACTTAACTTGTCTGCAGCAGGTTGGCTATATCTATGCCATCTGTGTATGTGGTGTTATTGACCACCAGCTACTTATACCTGCTCTGAGGAGATTTATAGTCAGTTTTAGAAAAGTGTTTTTTGTTTGATCCTGATGGGGGGAGGGCAGGAGAGATAGTGACCTCAAATGTGATATCTTTATGGTCAGATCTTACCAAGGAGGATGACACTGTAGGAGTGCTACAGTGGCTACTCATGTTGGTTAGGACCAGGTACAGGATATTTCCACCTGTCGTAGGGGTGCTGACAAGCTGATTGAATGCATTGGCATTGACAAAGCTGAGGAATCTCTGTGCATTCATGTTTGGGTAGAATAGCTCATGCACACTGTGGCTGGGTAGTTAAAGTCACCCGGGATCAGGGTAGAGAGTTGAATCTTGACAGATTCAAGTAAGTCCAGATAGGTGTAGTGGGTGTCCTGAATCATGTTTGGAGGTCTGTAGCCAGCTATGATTTGAATAGGTGTTTTGTCAACAGTTAACTGCACTTAGCATGTCTCCCATGCATCATACTGTTTGACCAGCCTAGAGGTGTGTATATGTATGATAAAGTTTAAAACTTCACCTCCTTTGGCTTTGCAGCCCTCCATTTTGGGCCTGAAAGCATGGTAGGATGAGTAACCCGGCAAGGTTAGTGTGCTCTCCACAGCTTCAAGCCAGGTTTCAGTGACTGCACAAATGTCAGCATCCTCCAGGACAAGGAATGCTTGCAATGACTTTGGTTTCATGCTAAGACTCATAGCATTTAGCAGCATTAGCTTCATATTTTGTATATAATAAGCTTTCATGCTGGTAATTTTCTGCTCATGACTTTGCCTACAAAAGGCACTATGGGAAAGGCAAGTGCCTTTGCCAGAAGCCTGAAGCCTAGGGGAGACAGATGAAGGCCATTTCTGGCAAAGCATTGTAGTCTGTCAATCATGTACTCTCATGTGACTGAGACAACAAGGATTCTAGGATCTTCATGGGATTGCATCTCTCACATATTGTGTTTCTAGGTGGTAGCAGCACACAGTTGTCTGTGTAGATAAGACAGTGGCTACACTGCGTCAGGATGCCCATATCAAGTGGACTAGCATGAGAAAGCCCAGGAAATTGTCTGTCCATGGTTATCCATCTGTGGAAGAGAGGTTAGGGATAGTAGAGTGGGTACTACCTAAGGATAGCACCTATAGGTGTGAGTATGGCTGGATTATATCAAGACAGTACCTGCAGTCTAGGGCCTCACTCACACAGGACTGCAGGTAAGGGGAAGAAATGCAACTGAGATACCTCTCAAAGTGTTAAAACTGCACAAAAGCACAAAACCATGCACATGCTGGGTTTAAATACCACAACAATGAAGGTAAAATAGGAACACTGAGAGTGAACAATCAACCCTTGTCCCTGAGCTCTTAGCTCAACATCCTATGGCAGACCAGTCCTAACCAGTTCACTTACTCCCAGTAAGTGCAGGCGGGCCCTGGACAAAACTAGATGGTGTAGCAGGAAACACAAGAATCACACAAACAGATGTGACTGCAGCAAAGCCTGTAACCAGACTATGCTAAAGATATTTAAAATATTTTATGTCAGTGGTAACACAGGTGAACAGATGCACACTTAAATATGACAATAGTAAACAAGAGCAAATGAATTTAAATGGATTATCCAGTTAACCAATAGTAAAGTTCAGAACAGAGCCCTGTCCCAGCCCTCTTCAGTCACATAACTTCTAACTGCACACTCCTGCCACTAGGGTGCAGGGGGACACTCTCCAAAAAAGATGGCCTGGATTAGTGTTCAAGTTATAGAAACAAAACTATATGCAGCAGGTCAGGATGTAGTGTATGCTACAGCAAACCAAGCATACCAATGTTAGAAAAACACAGTTCAAATGAGCAGTCACAATGAGCCTTTAACCAACAAGCTGTAGCTCGGTAGGGCATAATGTAGCCTCCCCTCCCACAACAGTGCAGACCACAAACCTACTTAATGTAAAACAACTGGCCTGAAGCCCATGTGCTTAAATGCACATCCTTAGCATAACAGAATTGCAAAAGGCTACTGACAGCAGTACTAAATGCAGCAGAATAAGTGCAATTGAGTCATTATAAGAACAGGCAGCGATAGCAAAGTGAAGTAATACAGTTGTTTTTTATTTATAGTTTACATGGGAAGGGATGAAACATGATAATGTCTGGTTGAGAAGCAAAGGGGTGGAATGGGGGTCCTCCCTAATAATATCTGTCTACTCAGTAGGATAAGCTGATGAGATACAACTGGGAGGCGTGTTCAAAATGAGATTTGCAGTATGGACAGCCAAGTCACATGCCAACAAATATTTGAACACAACAAGGGTTACCCTTACAACTCCAACAGGACAAAAAACTTTTCAGAAAACAAATGCAATACTGGAATAAAATACAAAATAGATGTGACTAAATCTTAAGTAAAGAGCTGTAAATCAACATTAAATGTAGAGATGACTGATACTCAGAGCACCACACAACACAGAAACATTTCAGCTAACTACAGATATTTGTAATTAAGAGAGCAATGATGTGCCTTAGATATGCACACTACTTAACTGCTGCTATTCACATGTTTCAAAGGAATTCTTTGGTAACCTTTGTTAACAGACCCTAGCCTAGAACTGTTAAAAGTACAACAGAACAGAATACGTATAACTAAACAAATGTAATACTACCATAACAAACAAAATGCAAGTCATCAAAGCTTAAATACTGAGCTTCAAATCTAAATTACATGCAGAGATGAGTGATACTCAGAGCAACGTAGACCACACAAACATCAGACAGATATACCATATTGCCATATATATGTAAACAATGTCACATTTGCCTAGTTCCTATACAACATGCAAAGCTGTTAGTGTGACAGGTCTGAAAGTAATAATCCACATTAATGCTGTGTTATCTCATATTACATCAGTGTTTCTCACCTGTCTTCATTTTACAGGCTAACAGCAAATAACATACTTCTCTGCATCAGGTGTACATATGTCTGATGTGTGTGTAACACTGGAAGTCATAACACAACAGTTAAACACGTTTGTAATTTCAACTTAGTAATTATAATCAACTTAGTAATTATGTTTGAAGGCAATACAACAACCTGCAGCTGTAGACATTTATGTCTGTTTGATGCACTGGAACTTGGATACCACATTTGTAAAACAAGTACAGCCTATTTACTTGATGTTTTGCAACTCATGTCTGCATGTTTGAGGCTTCCAGCTTCTACTATTAATCAATGCATGTGCACAGGTAATAATAGATATACATTTCTGTTCTTTGTCAGTTTGGCACACTCTGTTTACACTCCTGCAGCTCAGTGAGACCTCTCAACCTGTTAGAGCAAGACATCTAACAAAGGCACACATCAGTGGGGGGTAGCCAGAAAATAGTGACTCTTTATAAATCTAGCTGCAACACACTTAGTTGCTAGTAAAGCAGATTTTGCATTCACAGGAATGCTCTGAAGGATATGACATCTGGCATTCAAATGTATGATATTATGTTATGACTTCAGTCTTTACTGATTTGCCAGTGATTTGCCAAACAAAACACAACTGTATGAGGCATTGACTACAAATATGAGGCAAACATGTGGTCAATCGGCAAAACTCTGGACAGTTGAAAGGTATGAGCTCAGTATATAACATAGAGTTCAACACACACTTCTGTGCAAGTTGTTTACTATGCACATATCATATATAGGTCTCTTACATTTGTAAGACAAGCATATGTATCATAATAGCATTCACAGGTGACATATGAATATTTACAACATCCCAGGTAGCTGGCTTGGCAGTGTCACAGTCAGTATTTGACAACAGACACTCCAGTAGTAAACATATAGGTTCATAGGTTGGTACTAAGCTAACTGCCCTTGCGAGCCATTTTAAGCCTAGCCATTTACCCCTTGTGGGACTCATACCCTGCACTTTGTGTTTGTAAGCCATCACTTTAAGCATTAGGCTACCCTCCCAACCCTATGTGAGCTGATATTTGCTGGGGTGACTCAGGAGCCAGAGCTGTGATCTATGTCACTGCAGAAAGAGCTAGCAGGAATGGCCATAGGTGCTGCACAGCAAAATGTCAGTCCAGCAAGTCATGTTGAGACCTATTGTTTAACTTCCTATTTCACATTATTGCATCCCCCCTTCTGCATTCCATTACAATCTTAATTGAGTGACATACCTGTTATAGTGCTGAAGAATTTTCTCAGAATAATGCAAATGTTTAGGTTTGTGTAGTCACAGTCTGTTTTAGTATAGAAAGGTTCAGACCTGTTTTGCATAGGCAGCAGCTTGCCTTTTGTAGGTAATGGTCATGAAAAGGTGATGGTCTGTGCACCAATTGGTGTCTCCCACTTGCTAACTGCATCCAGAACAGCTGTGTTGTCTTTGAATTAGCCAATGCCATAGCAACAAAGTGCTATAATTAAGTCATTCATGTTGGCCTTGCCCCTTTTCCTTGCCTGTGAGGAGGACATTATGGAAGTGTGGGAGATACAGCTTCACAGAAGGTAGGTGGAAATACCTCTTAGAACAATAAATGTGGAACAAAGTTCCAGAATTAGGAAAAGGTTGTATGTACTGCTGTTATGCAGTTAGACAATTGCTTGATTAACAGGGTGTGTCTGGACATGCATTTTCTGTGTGATTTGAAGTCTGACAATGATATGTATATGACAAACCTCAACTGTCTAGATTTCCACAGAATGTCCAGAGGTTTGGCTTGTTATTCAGACAATTTATGTTTTGACAAATCAGTAGGATAATGTGAGGATTGAAGTCACTAAATGATGACAACCATCTGTATCTCAGACTTCATATCCTTCAGAAAAGTTATGTTACAACAAACCCTGTAACACCAGCAAATTTTTCAGCTTATAACACCGTTATTTAAGATATGTCCCTATTTTTGGCCCTCGGCCACCAAGTATGTCAGGCTTTGTCAAGATGTCTTGCAGTAAGAGGTTCAGCGATATGGTATATCATTATTTAGTGACTTCACTCCTATCAGCCCAATGATTTAGCAGAATCCCAGAAATGTTATGAGGCAGTGGCCATAAATATAGTCCCACACCCTGGACATTTTGTGGAAATCTGTACAGTTGAGAGTTATGTATGTCTGGCTATTATTAATAGACTGTCAAGGTTGAGTAGCAGTGTAGTGTGTAAATGTTTGTGGGGCTGAGTAGGTAGACGGGCAAATGTGAGTGTCATAGATCCTTTTCTATTTGACTGTGCATGCTGCTACAGTTGCTGGTGGTCTATCAGCTGTATACGTTTGCAGGGGCAGACTGAGAAATATCCAGTAACACCTCGGGATTCCAAGTACACTGTGACTTGGGGCAGTATATGTAGGAGTAGTATGTCAGTCATTATACTCTAGAGCTCAGTTGACTTACTGGTATGTTGCTATGACTGTGGTGCAAATGGTTGTGGGTAGACAATTTCTCACCAATTTCTGTTTTTCCCTGCAGTTACATCCCTGTAGTGCATGAAAGGTTTATAAATGCATGAGTACTTCTCCAGAGCTGATTTGCGGTAGTGTTGTGTTGGTCTGACTGTAGTTCAGAATGTGCTGGGTGAAATGGTTGGCAGCTCTCAGTGTTTTTTCTCTTCTGTCACATGACTGCAATCATACCTCTCCACTGTCCAGATTTCTATAGACTGTCCAGATGTGTGGCTCATATTTTTGGTCTGTTCCCCATAACTGTTGTGGATTTCTAACAAATCATTAGTATGATGTGAGCATCGACATTGCTAAATGATGGCAATCATTTGTGTTTCAGACCTGAAATCTATCAAAAAATTTATGTTAAAACAAACCATGATACTCTAGCAATGTTCTAAGCTTATAACATCCATATTTGAAATATGTCCCTATCGTTGGGCCTTTATACCTCCACTTTGTCAGGCTTTGTGCAGATGTCTTGCACTAAGAGGTTCAGTATATATACATATATGGGTTCCTATTACATGATCGAACTTTTTAAAGTTCGAATGTCATATGTTCGACACCATATGATCAAACTTTGAAAAGTTCGAAGGTTAAATGTAATGGAGCTGTATGGTGCATTATGGGAGAATTTCCCTTTTGTGCACTGAAGTGCGATCTCGGAGTTGGTATATTTAAGTGGGGGTGTGGGAGTTGCAGGGGGGTGCAAGAGCCCCCCTGCTCGGAGCGTTAAGGTAAGTTTTATTTTTTTTTTGTTTTATTATATATATATTCAAAGTTTCAAACTTTGATCATATGTTGTTGAACATATGGAATTCGAAGTTTTGAAACTTTGAATATATAATATAAACCCACACACACACACACACACACACACATTTTATATATATATATATATATATATATATATATATATATATATATATATATATATATATATATATATATATATATATATGCATACTATTACTAATTCCACAGTTTTTTCCCTAATATTGGATGACCATCCTGTATGATATATTTACTAAAGCATTACGGACTTTCACAGCTTGTGTGGAGTAGTGGTAACTACTGTAACTGGAATGCACAAGGTCCTAGGTTCAAGGCTTGTCATGGATGTGTATTTTTCCCGTCATGTTTAATGACTGTAATGCATGATATGCTTTTTAAAGCATTACAACCTCCCACTGCTTAGATGGTGTAGTGCTACATTGCTCTAATTGCAGTGTACAGGGTCCTGAGCTCAAGAGTTGGTAATGATGACTTTTTTTTACTAATGTTAAATGACCATAATGCAGGATATGTTTGTAAAAGCATTAAAAATTCTCACAGCTCAGATGGTGTAGTGGTACATTGCTGTCATTGTAGTGCACAGGGTCATGGGTTTGAGACTTGGCAGTGCTGATTATTTTTTTGGTGGGCAGAGGAAGAGATGATTGAGACAGAGTGATTAAAGCACTTTTAAGAATTAAGCAAGTTTGTGTGCTTTTGCGCGAAGCTAAGTGATGCTAAGAGATGATTAAGTCCCCTTAGGTTAGCAGCACTTATTCATGCTTAAACCTGCACTAATTTTAAATATAGAAAAGAAAAAAGGGTGATAGGAAAGTGGTGAAATGGGGGCAACCAGGGAGCAAAACATTAGGAAAAGCAGCTAGGGATGTGCAGGACAGGTGAATGAAAGGGCCAAAGCTCTACATTTCTTCTGCAGCAACAGCTGTGAATGATGTGGAAAATTTGGAATTTACAGCGACACACCCCACAGGGAGGGGTGTTGGCAACATACACTTGTAGAGTAATTTGAGTGTAGATTGATTTACATGACTGGACATGGGGAAAATGTAGAGCTATGTATGGGGCAATGATTTTTTTTGCAGGGCAGATGCCCTTTTTTATTAAGGTGAGAGTGGGATGTTGGGGAAGGGCTTTATGTATGTTTGTGGAGGTAGGGTGGGTAGGATAGGTTACATTTGCAGACACACAAGACACACAAGACATCAGACAGGGGTGGTATATGACACATGAGGGGGTAAACACCTTGGACAGGGAGGGTGGTTGGGAATCAGAGGCCCATGAGCCCTAAAATGTATACAGTGGGACTGAGATTCCCCACCCATGAGCAGTCACCACTGCACCTTCACGGCCCTGATGGTGGCTGTGCTGGGGGCTGGACAACAGTGACAGCCTGCTCCTCCAGGTGCACCAGGTGGCCCTCCATCTGGCTCAGCTATCCATCCAACTCAGAGCAGATGACATTGCACACCATACCCCGGAACTTGAGGTGGGTGACAGGCTCCTCTCCATGCCCACATCCAGTTGAGATGGGCCCCGTCCCCTAGGAAGGTTTCAACCAAAGGTGGTGCAGGTCCAGTGGGGGAGGAAGTTCGAGGTTGGGTCCCAAACACGTTGGGTCCTGGTGCTATGGACAGATGAGGCAGGACAGGTGGATCCACTGGGATCTGCCTTCCCAAGCATGCTATGGTATTGAGGTTTTCCAAGATATATTGGTTAGTCATAAACAAAAGATTTAATTTTCAATTACACCAGCATGCATGGGTGTTCCAATTAACCCGAAACACATTTGAAACAGTTGCATAGCAAACAGAACACATGCATAAATGGAGCAAAAGTAAGCATTGTAACAGCATGTCAGTTAAATTGATGGCAACAGGCCATCAACATTGGTATTTGAACAATGTTTGTTAATATGCAACCAATTAAATATATGAACATTAACAGAACACAATTCCTAGCAATAGGTTTTGGGAAGAACATATCTGTAGTATATGAATAATAATTATTGATGCAGGTAAGGGGTGGAGGGAGGGAAAAAGTCCATTAACAACTGTATAAGCTTCTATTTTTCACAACAGTACTGCTCAATACTCTACAGGTCTGCCCTCACTTCACATCTACCTATGGACCATAGCTTCTGTAGCACATACATACCTGTTACACTGTCAACCTGTAATGGTCTGGGGCACTGTGACAACTATGGCTACATTACTAAAGGGGGCTTGTACATGTCAGGGTTACATATCTGACAAAGAAGGGGTACCCTGCAATGTTGCAGGGGACACGCTTTAATACATTACTATTCTAGGTTCAGATCTTAGTGCATAACTTATTTCCTGTTTCATTCATATCTTATTTTACAGTTCCACAATCTACTGTTTTGCATAATAGCTGGATCTCAGAACAATCTCAGTTAATTCATGCTGTCAAAGCCATATTTGCTGTGAAGAATCTGTACACATTCTATTTCTACAACATGCCAGAATAAACACAACACTTTGTGGTATAAGTCTTTATTTTAGTTATATGCACACTATTTTACTACTGCATTTCCTGTAGATCAATATTAGTCTGGAAAGCTTTATTTATTCAGTAGACACATAACACACTATACATACTAGCAGTAAACAATATACTCCTTATTTATTGAACTATATACTGCAAGATAGATCTGCACTCACCAGCTTGTCAGTGCAGCCTTGACAGTCTGTTGGCATAGGCCTCCACATTACTAGCCCTCTCCACTGCAGCTGTAGGGGGAAAAACAACCATTATGCATACCTGTCTATCACATACTTAGGGTAGAATTTGGTACATCTATGAATGGAATACTTACAAACTACTGAAGCATTCCATTCCCAAGCATGTCGGATCCATTGGGCCAAGAGTGCCCCCTTCCTATGCTTTAGGTCAGCATAATGATGTCATACCTGCTCAACAGTTCGGGGGATTCCAGTAGCACTTGTGAGATCATGTGCCAGATGGTCCCAGGCCTCCGCTTTGTGCTGTGAGCCCTGGTACTGGCCCTGCAGCAGTCTGTCGTCATGGTGTTCAATGAAGAGTCCAGCCATGACCCTGGACTCCAGAATGCTCCAGCACTGCATCCAAAAGCATGCTCCCTCTCCAACACCAGACATGCTTCCTGCACAGATCAAACTACAACAGGTTCTGGCTATATTCCCACCTGTGTGGTTTAAATAAGTCCATATTTCCACCCTTTGCCATCACTGGGCCATTTTGAAAATGTTGAGCACAGAATAGCAGTGCGCAAATCTGCTAAGCTAAGTTGAGCAGTACTTAAAGGGGAAATGCTAAGCAGTGGTTAGCAGTGCACAAATCCACTTAACTGGGCTGACTGTTGCTTAGAATTAATTTCTAAGCAATGGTCAAACTGGCTGAGCAGAGTTAAGCACTACTAACCATTGTTCAGTTTTCATTTAAGAAAAAATATCAGAATTGTAAATTAATCATTACTGACATATTATTCAGCGTATATGATTCACTTTACATGGCATCTCTCTATGTGCTATCATTACATTTCCTTTGGGTGTAACTATACTGTATGGGACAGTTTTGTATACATGGGTGATTTCACATTATATGCATTGTCACTTCCATTTTGAACCAGCTAAAATGGTTAACAAATATCAATTACTACATAATTTAAAATAGAAAAACTAATTTTAACAATGCTTTCCCATGTAAAAATAAATGGCCTAATTTGGTATTCGAACTGTGAACTGCTGCATGCAAAGCTGAGACTTTAACCACTACGTTATATTGTCAGTCAGAATTTTATCTATACATTTGTGTTTAGCTCCTATGAGATGTTTAAGCAATGCTGAGTAGAGGGCCACAATGTGCAAACACACTCAGCTATGCTTAAACTTAGCTTAGAATGAAAAAAAAAATAATACAAATACTTTATTTACATGTATTAATACTAATTGTAATTCATATTTGCTAATGCACTACCTGTCATTCTATTAACTCTCTAAGTCTGTATGAGCAATATCAGGATTGAACTCATTACATAATGGCATACATTTGAGTTTCAGACTTCTAATCCTTCCAAACATGTTATGTTATGTTAATACAAACCTTGTTCCTCTATCAACTTTCTAAGTTTGTAAGGACAATATTTATAATCTGTCCCAATTTGTCCCTCCATAATTTTACACTTTGTCTAGATTTTTTGCTCTAAGAGGTTGAGAGGTATACCCCCCATCATTTTAGGCTTTGTCCAGATTGTTTTGCTCTAAGAGGTTGAGAGGTATGTTCCCCATCATTTTAGGCTTTGTCCAGATTTTTTGCTCTGGGAAGTTGAGACGTATGGTCAAAGTACTGTACAGCACTTTCGCAATGCAGGGGGTATGTGACACTACCTGTCACATACTCCCTGCATTGGTTCCCATTTAAATTCCTGCTTTCAGTGTCTGCAAACACTGAAAGCATTTAGAAAGTGCCATATGGCACTTTCATACTGCAGGGGGCGTGTTGGATCTGTGAGCACTACCAAAACATGCCCCCTGCACTCATTCAGTGTTCGAGGCTGCAGGGCCATTCTCAGTAGCACGCGCCATTAATATGTAAGCATTCTCAGTAACATGCCTTCATTAATATGTAAGGCACACTGCTGTTAAGGCTATGCGGACGTGGACACCATTAACTCCATGTAGGTTATAACACTATTCCTACACAGAGTTTATTGAATCCTGGGGAGAATGATTCCTCAGTACTGTAGACCCACGATGTTCAAAGGCTAGATTACTATCTATGTGTATCCCTAGGTTCCTGACTACTGGATCAACTCTAACGGTTGTGTTGTTGATATTATATTTACCAGGAGTGGCTGATTTCCGAAAGGATAATATTATGCATTCTTGGCATTTAGATTTAGTCCAATGTCTCTGGCAAAGTAGTTTGTCTGTGTCAGCTCTTTCTGGAGAATATTTGTGTCAGTGTAGGATTCAAACACAGCTCTGAATTTGCAATTATCTGCAAATTTAGTCAGCCATAGACCATTAACATTGGTGTTGGCTTCAGATAAGTAAATGCCAAAAAGTAGTTGTCTACGGACTGATCCCTGAGGGACTCTGCTTGTGATTGGCTCTTTCTAGTGGTGCTTTACCCAGTTCTAACTTCCTCCTCTCTGTAAGCCAGTTGGCTATATACTGGGTGACATACAGGAGTGTACCTAACTTCCTGAGGTTATCAACAATGCCCAAGTGGGGTATTGTTTCAAATGCCTTGGTCAGGTCAAGGTAGGCAGTGTGAACCATTCTGCCATAATCCATTGTTTTGGAAGTCCACAAGGTTGAGTAGGCATGACCTTTTTTTGAGAAAACTAAACTGGGTTGGATCCACTGTCTCGAGGTTTACTATATCACTGTTGATCATGTCCATGTTAATTCTTTCCATGGCTTTACATATAAGACTAGTGAGACTTATGAGTCTGTAGTTTCCAGAATCTGTAGATGGCCCACCTTTGTGCAGAGGGATGACTGTTTCTGTTCTCCATTCCTGAGGCATGAAACATGTTTGGAGGCTACAGTTAAATAGCATTTCCAGATGGCCTGATAAGTCATTTTTCATGCTATTTAGAAGGCATCCAGGGATGTTGTCTGAGCCCATTTATGCAGTGTTCTTTAGAGAGAGCATAAAGGCCATGTTCCCTAGTGATAGCAGGGGGAGTTATATTTGATGCTATTTCCTGAGGGAAGGTTGAGTGGGAGAGAGGGGTAAAGTTGGAGCTGAATTTATTGCCCAGTAGGTTTGATATATTTTCTGGCTCTGTATAGGCGGTTTCAGTAATAATGAGCTCTGCACACAATTGTGTATTGTCTTTGCTGTTGCAGATAAAGCTAAAGAATGCCGTGTCATTGCCCATGACCTGGGAGGCCAAATTTGCCTCAAATTTGGGTTTGGTGGACTTTATTTGTCCTCTGAGTTTTTCATTTAGTTTGATGACAGTGCTTTTATCCTGCTGGGTTCTGCACCTCCTACTTTTTGCCATGATTTTCTTCCTTGTGTTATACAGCCTACTGATTCTGTGAATCCACCAGCAAGACCTATTTTCAGTGGAGGCCTGGGGAGAAAAGCTCCATGTTACATAGGAGACAGTGTTATCATAGAAAAATGACAATTAATGTAGTAAGCTCTGTTACAAATGAGTTGAAATTAAAGAAAAAATAAAAAAAGAAACAACAGTAACACAACTAATGCAGGAATGATGATTTGTCACACATATTCCATATAATAATGGTTGGTCCTTGAATGCAACATATCAAGAAAACATTAATGTATTTCTGCATTGAGGGGTGGGTGGTAGCTTCAATGAATTAAATAATTAGAATACAAATATATAGTAATAAGCTAGAGATATAGTCTAAGGGAAAGAGTCAGGGTAATAAACATAAGAGATGAACAATATAGGATGAAAAGTGATAGAGCTAGTTCTGTACTTCTTCCTGTTGGGTACAGCTCCCTCTATGCAGCTATCAACATGCTTGTACAGGGTTTATGTGAACAGCTCTGAAAAAGCACCAGTATTTTCAAGGTTTATGTGGGCTTCAAATTTTGCGAGGTTATCACTTGATATCAAAAAGTTAGCCTTAGTATAGTTGCTGTATATTCCAGATTTAGCTGGGGGTCCAGGTTTTATTTTTACTTCAAAGGAGACCATTTTGTGGTCTGACCTTACCAGGGAAGACATTACAGCAGTTGGTTTGCAGCACTTTCTCATATTAATGAGTAACAGAGCCTGTATGGTTGCACCACTGGTTGATGTATATGCAATCTGGTCAAGGGAGTTTGCGTTTTACAAAATCCAGGAATCACTGTGCCTGTATGTTTCATGTCATATAGGATTCCCAATTAATAGAGGAGTAATTAAAGTCACCCATGAAAATGATATTGGGTTGGATGGTTAGTGTTTCCAATACATGTAAATACACGGTATGAGGTTTCTGGGTCATTGAGGGGGACCTATAGCTTGCAAGGAAGTGGTATTGGATTTTGCCTATGGGGATTTGAACATGGAGCAGCTCAAGTGCATTTTCCTGATTGACTGGCTTTGAGGCATATTTATTTTTGATGTAAATCGAGACACCTCCATCTTTAATCCCTGTCTATGTAGTAGCTGGTCTAAATGTGTGGAAGGCATTATAAGCATGCACTGCTGGTGTGCTTCCATCAACTTTAAACCATGTCTCAGTGACAGCACAGATGTTAGCATTCTCTAAGGTAAACAGAGCTTCTATGTTGCGGAGTTTTTTTGTTTAGACTCCTAGCAGTGAGCTGTAATACCTTTAGATTGTCTTGGTTTTGATTTGCTATATCAGAATTACTTTCAGTTTGGAATTGCCTAAAAAAGGCACTATGGGGGAAGGTAATGTTTTACCTAATATTCAAAAGCCTAGAAGGGAGAGGTACAGACCATCCCTGGCAAAGCAGCATGGCCGATTGGCCATCTCCTTCCATGCTGAGACATATTGCACCCCATTAGAATAACACTAGAAACTAAGCCCTTTATTAAACTCGGTCATCTTTTGTTCATATTGTGGCATCATCCTTGGAGAAGGTAAAATGGTGCTCAGTGCAAAGCTCAGACCAGCCTGAGACACATATTCTGAGAGCTCCATGATGTCTTTCATATAGGCTAGGGAGGTACATCCCAGGTCATTTAATCCCACATGGACTATGACTGAGTCATACTGGTACATGTGGTCCAATGATGCATATGTGTGTCACATACACATATATGCATGCACAACATATGAGTTCACTCATTTGAGCA
>NC_056726.1:1906138889-1906188889 GCF_019279795.1 Protopterus annectens
ACACCATTATATTGGGTGACTTCAACTACCCAACCATAGACTGGGAGCATTACTCTAGCTCCAACACCCTAGCCCAAAGGTTCCTAGAATTTATAAACTCAAATGCTATGGAAAAACTTGTTACCACTCCCACAAGAGGGGAAAACATACTGGACCTGATCATCACCAACATGGGGACTCTATGCTCCAGACCAGAAGTGTATCCCTCACTGGTAAGATCAGACCATAAACTAATCTCACTGGATATTCACATTCCGACCCCACCTCATGTCCAGAAAACCACAGTGAAAAACTTCTCTAAAGCAAATTTCACACTCCTCAAAACTGAGGTGGAATCCTTCAAAGCCCCTGGGCCTGTGGATAATACGGCCCAGACCACAAAATCCTTTATAAACGCATTCTATGAACACCTTCAGGAATGCATGGATCATGCAATCCCAAATAAAACCAAGACCCAATCCTCCAAAGGCAGATGTCCTGTCTGGTGGACCCCAGCCATAAACAAACTATACAATAGAAGGAGGAAGCTACTACATGTCAGAGCAAAATCCCAAAAAGGGAAGGCATCTCTGATCAGTTTTAGCAAAAAACTACGGGCACTCATAAAATCGTCTAAGGCCAGCTTCGAGAGAAAAATTGCACAGGACACTAAGGATAATCACAAGGCTTTGTTTAGTTATGTTAGGAACCTGGGTGGGAATTCCCAGATATGCTCAGAATTAGTCCAAAATGACAAAAAATACACCGAACCTACAGACATTGCCAACATCCTAGCTGACAGGTTCAGCGCAAACTTCTCCACCCCCTCCCCACCAAAAGGGCTAATATCTATCCCAGAAGAGTGCTGCCCCCCTGACATCTCAGATGCTCAGTTAAGAACTGCCCTCTCCTAAGCAAGAAACACAGCATCAATGGGACCAGACGGGGTCCCGGGCTGCGTCCTACATGAACTCCAAGAAGAGCTAAACCCAAACCTAAAACTTCTGTTCAATCTCAGACTTACTACAGGATATGTACCCAAAGAGTGGCGTACAGCAACAGTGGTCCCTCTCCACAAAGGTGGTGCCTCAACGGATCCTGGAAACTATCGCCCCATAAGTCTCACTAGCTTGGCCTGCAAAGCTATGGAAAGGATCATCATGGACCTTATAAATAAAGATATTGGGAACCTACAGACACTGGATCCTACCCAGTTCGTCTTTGTTAAGGGCAGATCCTGCCTCGTAAACCTGGTCGATTTCTTTGAAACAGTCACCAAGGCCATTGGCAAGGGGAAGGTGGTCCACACAGCCTACCTGGACCTCGCAAAAGCCTTCGATACAATACCCCACTCGGGCATTATAGATAAGCTCACCAGCTTAAATATAAACCCCTATGTCACTAGATGGGTTGCAAACTGGCTCAAGGACAGAACCCACATGGATGGAATAGCTGGAGCCATGTCAGACTCCAAACCAGTTACAAGTGGCGTCCCACAAGGCTCAGTCTTGGGACCTCTCTTGTTCGGTATATATTTCTCTGAGGTACAGGCCAACATGGAAGGACTGTGGCTGACCAAGTTCGCAGATGACTGCAAACTGGGCGCCATAATAGACTCTTCAGCCGACACAAGCATCCTTCAGAAGGGCCTCATAGAAACAGACAACTGGTGCCAGAGCCATGGCCTCAAGCTAAACGCCAAAAAGTGTATAGTCATCCCCTTTGGCAAAAACAAAGTGCCCACAACTTACCACATAGGTGGTACTCCATTAAGTACAGAAGAAGTAATTAGGGACATGGGGACCCAAGTTGATAGCAATCTCTCATTTGACAACCACGTGGCCAAAGTGGTTAGAAAAACATTTTATATAGCTCACCTAATCATGAAGGGATTCATATCTAGATCAGGGGAGGTCATCGTGCCTCTTTACTCATCCCTCATCAGGCCCATAATTGAGTACAATGTCCCTTTTGGGATGTACCTTACCAGACACCTGCAGCAACTGGAAAGACCCCAAAAGTACCTCACCAAGAGGATCAAGGGGCTCAAACAGATACCGTATGCTGCCCGGTTAAAGAAACTCCAGCTCTACTCAGTGGCATACCGCCTGCTCAGAGGCGATCTGTGCCTGACATATAAAGCCATGTCCAACCCGGAATTAATGCATATGCTGCACCTCAGAAAATCCAAATCCCATTGAGCTACGAGCTCGAGGGACTTAAACTTAGCACTGAAATAAATAGGACATGCTGGAGGGACAGATTCATAACCCAGAGGCTCCCTTCACTCTGGAATAAAATCTCAGTCTAGGTTAGGCAGAGTCCCTCATTGACTCTCTTCAAGAGTAATCTTGATGAGTGGATGGGAGATCGTAGGTTTATCCCGGGTATCACTTCTGTGTCACTGTTAGACAGAGGCACAGTATACTAACCTCGAAAAAGGGCATAGCAAAATTAATTTAAAATGGGTGGCGAAAGCCATACACACTCTGGCTAGGCTTATAAATGCCCTAGGGCAGATAGCCTAGTATGAACCTATGAACCTTTATGATTGCATACCAATAAGCAGGAAATGATCTACATAACTACAGTGTAGGAAGTAGCATCCAACCCAACTTGCAGTTCCTCTAGGCAGCAGTTAAGAAGAAACCTCAAATTCATTTCATCTGGAGATGCAATTTACAGGAAAGAAGGCAAATAACTTGTTTTCATTAAAATTGAGTTGGTAGGGTACCATCTTCTCAGTTTGTTTAATATTGTTTTTATATTTGCAGTATCAAAAAATTAGATATCTTCTTATTAAAACCATTTTCAGTTGACCAGCAAAAATCTCATAAGCATTAGATCAAAAACATAGTACTACTCATTGTATGTGCATCTGAGAGACACAAACACAACTGAGAGGAAATATCACCAAGATGCACTTTAGCACCTGAACTATTAATTTTAGATAAAGTCAAGCTGCAAGAGTAAAAAATCTGAAGGCTATATATTTTTAAACATTTTTGGCTTTTGATCTGACAATTTGTGACTCAGTCCAGCTTTACAGCATTTTGGCATTTTTGCAACATTACTATAAAAAGTGACAATGTCTACTAAATGAAAGTAATTAAATTAGAAATTAAGACAAGGATATCTTATACCAGTATCAAAATATCTAGCTATTGATAACACAAATAGCAATAGGTATCACAACCTTTTGCAATCATGAAGTAGGGAGCAATACATTAGCAGTAAAGTTGTTGACAATTGTAAAAGATTTGCACATTAAATCAAGAAAGTATAATTATATTTTAAAAGGGGAGGGAGTTATTTTTTAGAAAAATGACTGCTTTACAAAAGTGGTATCTTCTTGAGTCGGTTAGTTGATCTGGTTTTCCATTTGTTCCACATAAAGTATTTTTTTGGAGTTACTGATGAAAGAGGCCAAATTAAATCCAACTGTCTATGCATTTGGGAAAAAAAAAAAAAAACAGCTACTGACTTATAGGTTCATGGATTCATAGGTTGGTACTAGGCTATCGGCCCTAGGGCCTATACAGGCCTAGCCATAACAATTCCCTGGCTATTTCTTCCCACAATATTTACTGCCCTGGAACCCTGTCTAGCAGGGTGACTGACATGAGCCCCGGGGTAAATTTCCTATTTCCCATCCAATCATCAAGGTTCCTTTTGAAGAGGACCAAGGAGGTACTCTGCTTGACATGTATGGGCAGCCTATTCCAGAGTATGGGGAGTCTCTGGGTCAGGAGCCTATCCCTCCAGCATGTGTTGCTAATTGTGATGACAAGGTTTAGGTCCCTGAAGCGTGTGGCTCTGATGGATTGGGATTTCTTTAAGTGTAGCATGTCCAGCAGCTCTGGGTTTGCCATGGCCTTGTATGTTAAGCAGAGATTGCCTCTGAGTAGACGATATGCGACAGAGTATAGCTGGAGTTTTTTTAGTCGATCAGCATGGGTCATCTGCTTTAGGCCTGTGATTCTTTTAGTGAGGTGTTCACCTGCAAATAAGGCACAGGAAATGACTGCTAAAACCAAAAAAGGCAGTAGCATGTTTTTATTTTTATTTGTTTATTTTTTTTATTTTTTGTTAGCAGTAAAGAAATCAGCTGAAAGCATTATGGTACAAGTAGCATTAACTTAAAGAGTGAAGCAATGCATTTAACTTTGATATCAGGTAACCTCTGGTTTTGTCAGAGCATTAACAATTAAAATTAAACTGATTTCTGGTAGTGGTACTATTATTTATTTATTTATTTATTGACTTTTGATAACTGTGAAAGTCTGATTGAATAGAAGCCCATTTTCAGTGGAGACCTAGACAAAAAAGTTCCAAAGTATTACAAAGAATTTTAAGAACAGTGATTTTACAATCTTCAAAAATAATGCAAAAAACACCTACAGTTTAAATAATTAAACCAAATTACATATAATATGAAAACATTGATTAAGAATAGATACAAGTTATTTGGCAATGATTTCATATTTAGAGAAATTTCATTGATTTTATAGAGATATTAAAGGTAAGTTAGTATAATACAAACTTCAACCACAAGGCTAGTGTGAAACAAAACAAAAAAAAACACAAAACTTGCTATACCCGGTGTGAAAGACCACTCAAAAACACGTGACAAAAATTAAGTACTTCTTTAATAAATTACACAGAACTTCATCAAAATCAAAATACAATTATCACACCAAAGTTAAAAACCATCTTACTGATCACATGATTTTAAAATTCATCAGTCACAGTGCTTTACTACACCATACTTTCAACACTTGGATCAACTGAAACATTATGTTGCTTCAACTCAGAACTCATTCAAAACAAAAACTAAACATAGTAAATGTATAGCTATGTGATGAAAAATCTATGATATAAAATGCATAAAATAAACAATATTCATAACCAAATTTGTTATAATCTTTTAGCTGCAAAAAAACATTTAATATTATTACTTTCATTAAGAATTTGGGACTTATCAGCACCCAGTCTTATCTGCCAAATAGCTGCTCAACACTGTTCTGGTTTGATAATCCTCTGAAAACGTGTCATTATCTAATGCCTCTAATACAAAACAACTACATTTTTTTTTTCAATTGTCACAGACAAAAGAGTGTCTCACTAAATCATTATTTGTGTCACTATGTCGAATAGCAAGGTTATGTTCATAAATTCTATGCTTAAACATCATTATGGTCTTTCTTATATAAAAACAAGGGCACAATTCACATTAAGTTACATACACTATCATTTTAGTTTGACAACTGAATCTCCCTTTGAAGTAAAAAGTAAAATTTTGGGCAATGAGATGGATGTTAGATATGTTGTTAACAAAGCAGCACTGCTTACATCTGCCCCATTTGAACATGACTACCATATCATTTGTTAACTGTTGGGAAGACCATTGTTTTTCTAATACAGATTTAGTGTTGTCTATTCTTTCATATGTGAACAACAGTCATAGACCCAATATTTTGCTTAAATCAAAATTGCCAAGAATAATTTTCTAGTTTTCAAATAAAATGTTATAAAGAATAGTAGTCTGTAATGATTGGTAAAGGGAAAGCTCCATAATAACAAATCACTTTGGGTTCTGAATGGGCTGTGGTCAAACTTCCCTCCATTGACTTTCCACTCTGTATACTCTTTATAGTGGGAAGAGCCAAAGTTCCTCAATGACCATTTGGAACAACCCCAAACTCTACAATCACCCAGAAATCATCCAATGGAAATCTCACATCATCCTGGCAAAGGACTGGTCTGGCTACTGAAGCTCTAAGCATTGTAACCTCTTCTTGAGTAGCCAATCCCAGTCATATTCTTTCTAAAAAAAGGTCTGTGTAGGAATGACAATTCCCTCTTAAATTCTTGATCATCACTTCATCTTCATCATTATATGATTTGTTTCTATAGCTTGAAGTAGTCTGGCTCTAGTTGTCTTTATCTTCTTCCACACCACATCATGTAATGCCATATATCAAGTCACTATATAAGTTATACAATTGAAAGCACACAATTCTGATGTAGTTGGAGAGGCAAATTCTATTTATTCTTTGTCGGTGTTTTTGTTTTTTCATATAGGTACATTATGAGTTGATTAGTCTTTGTTTGCTTTTCTTATTTTTTTTTCTGGTGTATAGTAAGCATTCTGTTTCTTTAAGGGTATTTTGTCTCTCACTGTTGCTGTCATTTAGTGTGGTATCCAGAAATGCTTACCACTTCTAAGCAATGTACACATGGTTCTTTTTACTAGTTGACCAGAATGTGGCTATATTTGCATTTCACATAAATGTTTTTGCACTGAGCATATTTAAGATACATATCTAGCTGTATTCTTTTCAACTAATGAAAATTAAGACATTCTTTGCTAACCTCACACCACACTCCCCCTCACACTCAGATGGCAATACATTTATAAACATGTACAACTAACATACACTAAATGGCTAGGCTACCCTGTACACACATACTCCACTGAACACAAACACAGCACAAATGAGCACACACACACACACACACACACACACACACACACACACACACACACACACACACACACACACAAACACACACACTAACAATTGTACTAAATATATCTGACACCTTTTCTGCTTAAAACCATATTACACATTTACAGAACATGAATTGACCAAAAAAGTTAGCAGTTAACCGATTTCATAAAATTGCCACTTTGCTGAAATCAACATAACCCATATATATATATATATATATATATATATATATATATATATATATATTTATATATATATATATGGGTGTACTTTCCTACAACGAAAATTCACTTTTTCAAAATGGGAAAGTACATCCCCACTTAAGCGAAAGTGCACTTTAACAAAAGTGCAGTTCCGCTTAAGTTCACTAGACCGAACCTACCGCACCACAATGGAGGACATGGAAAAATGGTCTATGTCCTCCACTGTGGTGCGATAGTCAGGGACCTTAGGGTTAGGGTGTGGGTCAAGGTAAGGGGATAGCCCTACTAACTATCCCCTTACCCTAACCTGTGCCCTAACCTTAAGGTCCGTGACTGCTAGCCCGTTTGGTCTAGCGGATTTGCGAGAGTGCACTTTCGTGAATGTGCACTTTTGCATTAGTTTGGGTGTACTTTTGATGCTCGAAGTAGTGAACTTTCGTTCTTCAAAAGTACACCCATATATATATATATATATATATATATATATATATATATATATATATATATGTGTGTGTGTGTGTGTGTGTGTGTGTGTGTGTGTGTGTCTGTCTGTGTGTATGTGCACATAAAAGTAAAGGAAACGAATAAAACAATTGGAAACTGCACCATCCAGTTTAATGAGTATCAATTTCTCATTGCCATTTTATATCACAAATGATTTTGTTTATATTTATTTTATTTGACTCTTTTGCTCTTGTTTAGGCATTTTGGCTGCATTGTTTACTTAATTTTTTTATGTTTGATTCATCTTTAATTACGGCAAATTTTGGCAGATTATTTTTCATGTGTACTCATGGAGGGTCAGTGTATCTGATCTGGTAGGGTGTACTTGTTTTATACCAGGCATTCCCTGCAAGTGAAGAATACTGATCTGGCATTATTGTTTTCTTTACTTTGTCCTCATCCAAAGAATAAACAATACCCAACAGTATTAGGTTATCTTACAAAACATATATGGAGTTCAGGGTAGTTAATGTTAATTCTTATAAGTATTCTTAATTTGGTGCCCTCAAATATATCCCGGGATAAGCCATTCTTACCCTCCTTGGCAAACAGGTACAGCTTGAACGTGTGTTTTTTGGCAAGCCATTGCTAGTTACATTAAATTATCTTGAAACTCCAACGAATACTATAAATACTGTTAACTAAAGAAACAGTTAGAGAAATTATTATGAATTCTATCAAAATAAGACATCCAGGGACATAATTAGGGCAGGACGAAGGGGGTGGCTGTATAGGGCACAAGCATTAGAGGGTATGATAGGCAGGTGTGGATGGAGCATTAGCACTACTAGCAGTCTGGCTATTGCTACTGAGTTATAGTTCTTACAGTAAAGTAATTGTTGAACTGTACTAATAACAGAGTTCTAGACTGATGAGCCACTGATGTTGAAGTATCTCTGCAGTACATAAAGGGAGAAATGAGTGCTGATAAGAGAGATAGATGAAGGATCAGATGATTTAAGTCAAATAATGGATTGTTTAACAGTGGTTAGATTGCAACAGTGCTTACATAGCTTCATAGGTATATAGCAGGCTAACAACCACCAGAGCCCTTATAAGCCTAGCCACATAACCCAACCCAACTGTGTCCCCATGTAGCATGAGCATCTATTTGGTGGGATATGTTAGGAGGTTGCTAAAAGTTTAGTTGGGAGTATGTTGACATGGATGTCAGGCTGAAGATGACTTTTCAATTTCTCATTCTATGGTCAGGGTTTTGGCTGAAAAGGATTAGGGATGGACACTGCTTCACATGGATGAGGAGCCTATTCCAGAATGTGGGGATCCTTTGAGACACATAACTGTCTTGCCAGCATGTTCTATTTATGTAACAAGCAAAGTTTAAATCCTTGGACTTAGTGTTTCTAGTGCTTCAGTTTGTTGATGTGCAAAAGTTACATCAAGGCTGGATTTGAGTATGACTTATATGTTACAGATAGATTGCACCTCAGTAACCTGTAAAAGACTGAGTATAGAGATAGGGTTTTAATGTGGCCTGTATAGGACAATGTATTTATATCCTGGATTCTCTTGGTGAGGAACCTCAGTGGGCATTACAACTGTTGCATATGCCATGTCAGGTATATGCTGAAGAGGACATTGTACTTGATTATGGGTCTGATAAGGGCTGAATAAAGTGGTAGTATATTTTTTTTTGGATGATGATACTATATCCTAACTTATAAGATGAGCAACACAGAATGATTTTCTTCCTACCTTGGCAATGTTTTGGTCAAACGCCAGATTACTGTCTAAATATGTTCCCAGATCCCAAAACTTCTAGGTCAATTCGTAGCATGTCTTATCAAAGGAGTAATTAAACTGGGTGGGTTTTGTCCCTAAGGGCAATATAACTTACTTTTTATCATTTTAATCCTTAGATTTGGAACAAGTCATTTGTCTGTGTTAGACTCTCTTGAAAGTTGTTAGTGTCATGGTGGGAATGCATGATGACTGCCAATTTGCAGTCATCCGCAAAAGTGGTGAGACAAAAGCCCTTGAGATTAGCTGTGACATCCGAGAAGTTGATGTCAAACAGGTCATGCCTAGAACTGAGCCCTGAGGTACTCCGCTGGTGATTGGTCTCTTTGTGGAGGATGTCTCACCAATCCTGACCTCTTGGGTCTTATCTGTGAGCCAGCTGGCATTCCATTGAGTTATATAGGGATTCATGCTTAGTTCAGTGTGTTTATCAACAATACAGCTCTCCTACCATGTCCTCAACTACACCCATCTATTTCTTTATAGCTGATTGTTTCTATTCTTCAAGGTTATAGTTGATAATCTCCCAACAGTTTAGATTTGATTACTTTCAGTACTTCATATTTCTCTTTTGTTACTCACTCTATTAGCTCTACATGTGCTGTAACTTTTCATTGGGCGTGCTCACTGTTTCTGTCTCAATTTTCACCCAGTTATCAAGATTTTTGTGGTATACATGTTCAGTTTTGTTCCTATGATGTATTATTTATCTAGTTTTTACTGTTTTTGTTCAATTTACACTTATGTAATTTTTTTCATGAACATCTATGTAACTCTATATTTATTTATCTGTCTTTGGAGTTTTTTTCCTCGGTTCTCCACTGAAAATGGGCTACTAGCCCTGTTGTACACTACCTGGTAAACAAATGTAAATAAAATAAAACAAATAAATAATACCTCAGTAAGCCATTATATCAAATGCCTTAGTCAGGTCTCCATAGGAGAAATGCACTGTTTTCTCCTCATCCATTGCCTTGGTGAACCACTAAAGGAAGTCTACTTGGTTAAGTAGGCATGACCTTCCTTTAACAAAGCCAAACTGGGATGGGTCTATTGTATGTATGTTGCCAATGTCTTTGTTGATCATTTTCCTCATAACTCATTCCATGGCTTTGCACATTAGATTGGTTAGACTAATGGGTCTGTAGTTTCTGGGGTTGGTTGATGGTCCCCACTTGTGAAGAAGGAAAACCATTGCAGTCCTCCATTTATATAGTGCATAGCCTGTTTTGAGGCTGTAGTTAAAAAGTGACTCAAGTGGTCATGATAGGTCATGTCTCTAGTTATTTAGGAGGAAACCTGGAATATTGTTTGGGCCCTCTGAGACTATGTTTTTGGCCTTAGCTAGTGCTGCCATGACCCGCTCCCTGTTAATAACTGGGGGGTATGCTAGTAGAGATTTCACAGGGGGAGGGAGTGGGAAGGGAATGAGTGGGTGGTGAAGTTAAGCAGAATTTGTCCACCAGCAGATTCCCTTTGTTGCTCGTCTCAGTGATCGGGTTCTATTTACCCCATGTGTTCTTTACCTTTGAGGTTTTGGACATAGCTGTTGAAGGCCTTGGGGTGTCTATAGCCTGAGAAGCTATCTTGACCTAATAATTGGCCTTGTTGCATTTAAATAGAACTCTTAGTTTCCCATTTCATTTCATTAGTGAATTTTGTCATTATTATAGTTGCTCTTTCTGATTTTGGCCAATACTTTTTTCATGTTGTTATTTGCCCTGTAAAGGTTAAGATTCAACTAATGTGGATTTTTTAGGGGGTTTGTTTCAGCTTACATCTGGTAGGTACAGCTGTCTCTTTGCAGCTATTTACATAGTTGTACAGGATTTCTGTGAACAATTCTGCATAGGCTGCTATGAACTCAGGGTTTGGAGGGACATTGAATTTTGACAAACGTTTGCTTAATAGGATGTGGTTTGCTTCAGAATAGTTCCTAACTGTTACAGATTTTCTGGGTTTTCCAAGTTGATTTCTATTTTGAAGGAGACAGCTTTTTGATTTGAATTCACCAGTGAGGAAGTGACAAGCAGGAAGGGCACAAAACCCCCATATTGGTGAGTAATTGGTCTAGTATGTTTCAACCTTTGGTTGGAGTGTGCACTATCTAGCCAGAGGTATTTATGTTAATAAAGTCAGGAAACTTTGTGCCTGCAGGTTGGACACAGTGTGTTTACCTGTCTATAGAGGGGTAGTTGAAGTGTGCAATGGAAAAGATATCTGGCTGGAACATGAAGGCCACCAGCAGGTCTAGGTAAGAATTATGGGATTCTTGAGGAATAGGTGGTGACCTATCACTTGCTAGCTTATGGTGACAGACTTTATCTGAATTGATTTGCACATGCAGGAACTCTGGTGCATCATTCTGTCTGACCAAACTAGAGGTTTACTTGTTCCTAATGTAGATTGAGACAACTCCACTTTTACACCCTGTCTGTGTCATTAATGGTCTGAATGTGTGGAAGGCACCAACGCCTTACACTGCCAGGGTCTTTTCTTTGGCTTTAAACCATGTTTTAGTAATGGCATCAATGTCTATATTCTTCAAAGTGAGGAGAGTTCATAGGATGTGGACTTCTAGCTAAACCTCCCAGCATTGAGCAGTAACACATTTAGCTTCCTTTGGATTTTGTTTGCTAAGTTGGTAAGTAGTCAATTTAAGATTGCCAAAAAAAGCTCTAAGGGGTGGATAACGTTTTAGCCAATATCGAGAAGTTCAAAGGAGACACGTGCAAAATCTGGAATATTTATTGGACTGAACATTTTACAAGAGATAACCAGCTGTCCCAGTAATGTTCTAGTCAACCTTCTGTACACTAAGACACTTGTGCATTTCAAATAGCATTGACTTTATTTTGTGCAAGTTGCCTTAGCAAAGCAGCTTGGTCTGTTAACCATGTGCTCCCATGCTGACAAATACTGAATCCTCTAATGACACCAGAAACTAAGCCAATTATTAAAGTCAATCATTTTTAGTCATACTATGGCATTGTCCTTGGTGAACTTGGAATGCTGCTCAGTGCAATGCACATACCTGTCTGAAACACATATTCAGAGAGATCCATAATGCCTCTATTCATAAGGCCCAGTGTGGTACATCTCAGGGCATTTACACCCACATGGAGTATGACAGAATCATATTGGTACCTGTGGTGCATTGACTTGAATGCATGAATAACCTGATGGATCCTGGCTCCAGATAAGCAACTAACTATTATCTTCAACGTTTCCAGTTTGATGAGCACGGCATCTCTGTGTCATACAGTTGAGTCCCTATGATAACTGTCCTGGGTACAAAGTTTGCTTGCCTTATGGGCTTGAGTCCTGGGGGTCCATTGGTCATAGTCCTATGAGTGGTGTTTGGTGTTGATTTTGGTATGTGCTTTAGAGATTGGTGAGGACAGACATTGTTGTCTATAGACTTAGGAGGTCTTTGAGGTTTGGGAAGATTGTTTTTTAGGTCCCCAGTATAAGATGATCTATGTTATTAGTGGACACTTGGTGCGCAAGTTCTTAACAACCTTGTTTGTAAACAAGATTTTTGCTTCCAAGGAAATGGTTTATGTACATCTCTTGCATACTGTGCTAGTTTCTTTAAGGGTAAAAGGTTGTCTGTGAACACGAGACAATTGCTACATTGTCTCAGGGTGCCCATATCTATGAAGCTGGTATGGAGACATTTGGAAATTGCCTATCCATGTTGTCCGGACCTGTATTAAGGTAGGCTTTTATAGTTTGAGGACTGGGCTATACAGAGGTCTCCTAGGGTGATCTTTTGGGTTAGGGACTAGAGTTAGATAGTGCTAAGATATGGTATTAGTGCTGTTAGACATACAAGATAGCTGTTCTAAGCCTAACTCTGCCCAATACTTCATTAAGTTACCAGTTACAGTCCTAATACTAGTTATATAGGTAAACTTTACTGTCCGGCATTTGTTTCTCTAAAGGGCACTGCCAGCCATTGCTGTGCAGTGAGCAGCTCCATGCAAATGCACCTAATTTATAGCAGCAGAAAAGAAACTGAATTCTAACAGCTGAGATCCGAGGCCAGTATATGATTTCACTTTAAGTTCTCTGGAGTGCTTCCCAACTTAGAAAGACACCTGCTGCCTCAAGATGCACAGTTTAATCCTTTTAACATTAAAACACAGCAAAAAGAACCCTCAAGTGCAATGCAATAACAAAGCAACTTATTCCCTAGCTACAGTGCCCCAAACTTAACATTGTAAATTAAGGTATTTATGAGTAAGGTGATCCAAAGAATGATGGGAAGCCATTTTTCTTATGTAAACAGTGATGCTGCTTCCTGCCTGCCTGGTCAAAAACTGACAGATTTTGTTCTGCATGATCTTCTGATTTTGAAGTTTGTATGCAGATGTAAAACCAGTATAGGCATAGTAGGGAGTAAAACTCATTTCAGAATTGAGGACTTGTATTATTTACTCAGTCAGTGTAAGCTCTTTGGCTGGAGTCTAAAACTGAAAGGACTTTTCTCATTCCTTTGTACGCATGAGTAAAGTAAATTTAGTGTGAAGCCAGAATCTAAGATACTAATATGACTGAACATTTCCATTGCATGTTCATTCAGTGAAGTAATCATGCAGTCATCCTTTTCGTGTATGTTTGAAGGCAGACTCTGGAATATTTATCGGGATGAACATTTTACAAGAGATAATCAGCTGTCCCAGTAATGTTCCAGTCAACTTTCTGTATGCTAAAATATTTGTGGATTTCAAATATCATTTACTTTATTTTGTGCAAGTTGTCTTTAAGCCACATCTGTTTGAACACGGAACTGATGAGATAAAGTAAAATTAAGCTAATAGTGGATCGTTAGCATTAAATTTCTTGACTCTCATCTCACAATGTTGTTTGCACAGTGGAGTATGTTTAGAGCCCAAGTGAAATGATTAATTAGGTGATGTACAGACTAATTACTATACCCACCTAAGTGACCCAGAGGTGCACTAGACCTTATTGGCTGGATTGAAAAATGGAAAGGATCGTAGATTATTCTGAAGCCACTGTGTCATGGGCAGTTTTTGGATCCTTTAAGACAGGATGGCTGAGGTCTTATTCAGTAAGTTTCCTAACGATTAGGAGACTTCAGGGAGGTCAGTGAGTACAGCCCCAGTGAGGTATCTGCCTCCACAGAATGGCTCAGGCTATCACTTAGGAAGAACAGTGCTATGTGGGTACCATGACTTTGTAAACCAATGTTGATGGCTAGATGGCAGTTCACAGGCTTCAGTGTGAGACTGAAATTGAGTGGCTGCAGCTTTATCTGAAATGTTGGTCAGAGAAGATAGTACAACAATTAGCCTGAAAAAGTTTGGTTATGAAATGGACCTGTGTTTCAAATGAATGATGTTTGCTGTTTCCACATATCACATAGTGTTCATGTAATACATTCAATATTAATAAAATATGTTGGTGGGGTAGCAATAAATGCATTAAAAACCCTATAGATTCTTATGTCAAAGGCTGCCTGTGCCCGAGTCTCCCTTTCCTAACCAGAGATGTTCATGTGCTAAAAATTTATTTTAGATAAGGCAAATTTGGAGAAATGAAATTTAGTAGTGAAACCAAAGATCCCATTGTGTTATAATGTTGGAGTCCTTGAACTTATTTACAGAATTGGTCTAAAAAAGCTTCTATGACTACCACTGGACCAGTAATAATTTCTTCAGCCACAGTCAGTTAAGTGGTTATTTTTTATTTATTTGTTAAATGACTATTGGCTGGATGCTTTTTAGTCATAACCCAGGTGTAAAGCTACAAGCATGGTCATTTAAGGTATTATAAAATACATGTAGAAAATCATTTAAATTCAGACTTAAGGTGGAACAAGAAATACAAAAGGGATGTATAACTTATTGCAAGGTGCAACCAGATTACAATTTGTTACAGTCATTGTATGCATATTAGAAGAATGCATCAACCACACATAAAATACATATAGAATGATCATTTGAATATATACTTAAGGTGATATGAAAAGAAAAATGGCTGGATTCAACAAAGCCTACACTCTAGGCTAAGACTGAATGAATGTCGTGCCACAACTCACACATGATAGCCCACAGTTTGACATTCAGTGAGTGGCTTTACATGCTGTTTAGAGTTGTGCAAACACTGCAAACATTGCGCCATGCTAATTACTGCATAAGCAGCTGAATTATATGCTAATTAGCCAATCCAAGATGGAGGAGCTATTCAGCAAGCTATAAAGCAATTGTGTAGACTCAGTGCAGGTTTTGCCTGTGAATTCCAAAACCTATTGGAATACAGCCACGAAAACTACTCTACACAGAAACAATGTTGTGGGCTGCTATTGGTCTTATACATGTGTATGTGCAATAGGCCCAAGTCTGCTGTTGCTGTTGCTAATAGACCTTGACCAAGAAGGAGAAGGGTATTTAGATGCTGTGCAACTTTTCCCGGTCTGCATGAGATGGAAATTGTAGAGTACTACAGGGTGGATAGAGACATACTACAGCAACTCAGCAATGGCTGGTGTCCTCAACTGAGAGCAAGAGCAAACTGAGGGGAACACCTGTGGAGACTAAGGTATGTGTAGCGCTTAGAAAATTAAGTACAGGAATCTTTCAGAAACCAACAGGGGATATGCTTGGGGTGTCCCAGGCATTAGCATCCAGGAGCCTGCATCATTTCTTGAATGCTTTGCTACAAAAAGCCAGAGACTACATACATTTTCCCCCTACACCTCACAACAGAGCTACAAGCATGCAGGATTTCTACCTCATAGCACACTTTCCCTGAACTGTTGGGTGCCATACACTGTACACACATTGAAATCAAAGCACCACCTATAGGAACAGGGAAGGCTCTACATAAACAGAAACAGCTTCCACCCCATTAACTGCCAGCTGATGTGAAATGTTAAAGGAATCATCCTGAATATGTATACTAGCAAACCAGGCAGTTACCACAACTCCCATGTCTGGCACAACTCTTATCTGTATCTGAGGTTTTCTAGGAGGGGCTATCTCAGAAAGTCATCTATTGGGGGATACAGGGTATGCACTCAAGCCATGGCTGATGATGTCCATCAGAAATGTACATCCACCTGTGATGACCGTGCTCTGGCCCAGCAATCAAGGAGCCTCAATCCTCACAACTAACACCAGGGAGGTCATCTCCTAGAAGAGAGGAAAGGATAACTAATACAGTAAAGTACAATTTTCATCAAGTGCTCACAGAGATCACAGTCTGGGGCTGGTTGCTCCTTTGCTCACCAGGTCCCCAATATGACTCCCTACTGGCACAGCTATAGGGTTCAGGTCTCAGCCTAGCTGGGCAAATTAAAACCTCTAGTACCCTCTCTGTCCAACAAGTGCTTCATGACCCTGCCCAAGTAGCTGACACAACACACACACACTTTGAGATAAGTATTTATACAACTTCACAGACACTCCTGGGAAAGGCTGACACAGATTCTCCAGCTCTGCCCCTTTACCCAGACCATACGGTAGTAATTATGAAATATATATTCCACAAATCCACCACTTCAACAATCCATATACTAAGAAAAACAAAAAAGCAGAAACACAGCAGAACTGTTTGATTTTATTTACTTCAACACACTAGTACCTCGGCCATTCGCCTTCAATGGACAATATACAATTACAAACAACCATCTTTATATACAAAGGTTCAAACCCCAATTAATACAATTAAATAACTAATTGAAAAATTGCATCTTGTTTAAAGTACTACATGCACATTTTATTAAATACAGCCATCCTAAACATTTTAAATAACTAACCTATCAAACATTAATTAATGAACTTTTTAAGAAATATATCTAACATTTATAACTAATATTTATAACAGACTAAGTGAGCATGACAGTAAAAACCTCATTAATGTATACATTTATAAATTAATAAATGTAAAAAGTTTATAAATTTCATATATTTACCTCAAGGTTAAGACCCCTAGGAAACAATGTTCCATAGTTGAGAATGAACTTACTTTCTAACTCATTCAACCTCCTCACCATATCATTCCCCCCCTAACCAACACGGGTTGTGCCAAAATGCTAAAGAAAAAGGAACTAGTGCTATCCCCATGAATATTCACAAAATGCTCAGCCACTGGACTCTTAAAGTTTCCATTGATAATGTCCCTCAAATGTTCGATGATCCTAAACTTTACTACTCTTTTTGTCTGACTAATATACCATTTTACATTTCTGCAACCACACCCCATGATATAAACTACCCTACAAGAATTACATCCACAATTGCCCCTGCAGGGGAATTTCCCACCATTAATAAATGTACCAGAAATATTTTTAATATAACTACATACCTTGCAGCGTCTAGAAGCAGAAACACCTACATCAGCTTTAGGACCTCTGGTTAAGGGCATATTCAATAATTCTTTTAAATTGGCATATCTACCATATGAAAATCTAACATATTTTGGAAACAAATTGCCAACTGTGACATCTTCACAGATAATATACCAGAGGTCCAGAAGCACCCTTCTCATTACCTCTGAAAAACCAGAGTATCGAGAAACAAAGAAGAGCATTTTTTCATCAGACGCACTGGTAACTGAATCCCTATTCATAACAAATTTATAGCTTCCCATAGCTTTTTGCCCAGATTTTATTTCCAGTGCCTCATTGAACACCTGATTTAAATGTTCAACCTTGTATCCTTGCTTAACAAGTCTATCACTAACTTCCCACAGAAATTTCTTTTTAAATCTATCTTCAGAAGTGTTTCGACAAATGCACTTAAATTCACCCAGGGGCAATGATTTTAACAAGTGGGGAGGATGCATACTACCCGCATGCAAGAAATTGTTAACTGATGTGGTCTTCCTAAATGGTTCGTACTGAATTCTGTTGCTGTTATCCACATAAAGTACTACATCCAAAAATTGAATGCAAGATTGACCTCTTTTCATAGAAAACTTTAAACCATGATTATTTGAATTTAACCCACTAAAAAAGCGATCAAATTCACTAACATCACCCCTACACAAAAAGATAACGTCATCTATAAAGCGTTTGTAAATCAATACATGTTTTTTAAAACAATTCAGAACAATAAATCAACAACTTTTCAAAGTACCCCATATACAAGATAGCATACGTTGGAGCATAGGAAGCCCCCATTGCTGTTCTCTTATGTTGCAAAAATACATCACCATCAAATTTAAAGTAATTAATTCATACAGTAGTAATCCCTGCCACCACCCAGCTAATAATATCAGCTACTAAAAGGCTCTTAAAAGGGTGTCCAATTATTACTGTGCAATATTACTATCTAATTGGTAATGTGACTATACAGTCTAAGGCTTATTTTAGAATGGCCTATTACAATAACCTCTATAAATATGCAATGTACTCTAGAGCTTATCGCTACACAAACCAGCCAAAGGTAAAGGTTTTTAAAATATTTAATAATAAATAATTAAAACACAAGACAATATTACTACACCACAGAGATATCTAAGAGTTCAGAGATCATACAGAAACATAAAATAATACAGTAGTACAGGTCTGATTTCAAAGAAAAATACCTAATTAATCTTTACTAGCTTTATCTATTCCTACAAGAAATCTCAGTGGTAAACCGTACATGTGAGCATAAGGCAAAGTTCTGAGTTAGATGTCCAAAGTCAAAATGCTCCCAGTCTCTTGTGTGAAATAGTATTTAAACATTACCAATAAACATGTCTCTAAGGCCCTCCCAAATTACATCATTTTTGACACTTAGTCTGGAGTTCTCAGGCCACAAACTGCATTATTTAGCAATCTAACACTTGTTCAGAAACTTACAACAATATAAGTCATTTCACATGTATACTCTAACAGAAACCAGAGCAATAAAGTACATTCCACATCTAAATTCTGTTCATAAACTTTAGCCTTAAAACAATGGGCATGAAATCTTCATCCAGACTCACTGAAGCCGAATTCTAACATGAAAGGGTCACAACATGCTTCACTGGGCCAGTAGAGTACAATGTTGTCACATATTTTGCAGTTCCACATTTCACAGTATTCTTTTACACTCAAGAAAACATGCCTGCATTTTACATTTATTTACAAATGTCAGAATTATATATCAAATTCTATTTGACTAGGCTGGCAGCCTTCACCCATCTCTCCCCAATCATCACACCACCCACCAAAGAACACTATAATAAGGCACACGTTCCAACAAGAAGGTGTTCGGACTGCTGAAGTCACAGTCTGGTGTCTAAATATATTAGGGGGAGCCTTGCAGTACATTCCCCATACTTGTGCTGAAATTTCACTGTCTGTACTATCCTTCATAATATTATCCTTAGAAAACAGCTTCAGCAGGAACACCATGGGGGAAGAGTCACAAATTCCACCACTACTGGTAAGGTCAACACAACCACATGCAGGTGAGGATTCAGAGGGGGATCCACCAACTGCTGCTGGTGTAGGTAAATGTAGGCATGCACAATATATCCTCAACCTGGCCAAGAGACAATGGATGGCACACATGCTTACCACCTAAAGGGGTACAACTTTCATCCTATTCACATCCATATAGTAAAATTGATGCCAGGCAATGCTCACAACCTTTACTTACTCATGCAATGGCTGTGTACTGCTAGCATCACACAGAATCAACCCCGAATTAAAATAACTGCTACTGCCAGACTATCAAGGTAAGTGTTGAACCTGGAACAGGAAAATAAATGGCTAATAATACAAATAAATGGCAGATCTTTGCATAATATTACTTGCTCATGTAACTATGTAGAAGGTGGGTGATTCTTACAGCAATGACATCAGTATGTGATGGCACTGACTTATGACAACAGCTATATTCACTATCAAGTAATAAGCCCCATGCATCAAAGATATACAAATTACAACAACATGTAAAAAAGCAGTACGATTTTCAAGAGCATCACAAACACATATATACTAAGCATTCAGTCAGCTGTGCACCCTGGGCATCAGACAAAAGACTTGTGTCTCTGAATCCAAATAAAACAGAGAATCAAGGATATGGCACAGTTATAATCATTTGCAGGGAGTGTTGTTGGGGGGGGGGGTAGGTTGAAGGAGGCCAAGGCCTACACAAAACATAGTGAGTGTATGTGAGTAAGACAGGCAGGCAGAAATGTGGATAAAGTATCAAATGTCCACTGAGATAGAATGAGCTGTAAGTCTCACAAATGATCCATGTAACTGTTACGTGTGTGTCTGGACAGTCGAGTTGAAATGTGTGTGTGAGTGTCTGCAAGAACACAGCTAAGCTCTGTGTTGACTCTTCATCCGGGTATGTCAGACAGGAGTGAGCTGCAAATGGTAGAGATAACAGTTCATCATCATTGCCCACAATTATGAGAAGTGGATCTGCCAGGAGTTGCAGTATCACTCTATGACCATGGTCAGATGTGCTTCTGCTAACTGAATATGACTGATGTCTGCTGGTTGAGCTCTCCTCACAAGTAAGAACAGGACCACAAACCCATGGCCTACCATGCCTGGGTGTAGACACCTCAATCACTGATGGAGCATTTGAAGTAGTGCCACCATGGGAGTATGATTCGGCATGGCCACTTTGGCTAACATCAGATGATGCTGCTAACCTACATCCATGTGGATGCTGATCCCTCCCAGCAGAGTTCCATCACAGACACTGCCCTTTCACCTGTGGCATTCATTCAATCCATTGAATCATCCACACAGCGGAGGTTGTCACACATGTTAGCCTGTGCCGCATCTACAACCCTAGGCATGTTCTCAAAGACCCTAGTGTAATGTGTCTGAACTTGCATGACAGCCCTAATTATACACTGAATAGTATGAAAAGATACACCAGAATCAGTTGGAGGGTGGACAGCAGGTCTCCTCCAAGCACACCTAACAGCCCTCCTGTATGGCACCTCGCCCATACTTTGTCTAAGGCTAGAGTCAACAGGCACTGAAGTCATAGTAACCACACTACTCTGATCAAGTGCTTCACCATCTACCTGTCCAATATCTGAGGGCTTGGTGGAAGAGGTATGCATAGGCCTATGACTGTGCCCAAGGGAAATACAGGGGATGGTTGAATGTCAAACTCATTGGCAGATTCATCCTCTACACGCCCTGACTGTGCATGTGTTTGGCCACCACCATCTTCAGAGTCTGCCGATATTCTGAGATCAGGTAGTAAGAGTCCTAGACTTCCACTGACAGGATCACCTGTAATAATAAGCAATAAGCAAATGACAGAAATTTATACCTACATTAATTATTTAAAACAATTTATATGATAAATTAACACTGGTCACACTATTGCAGATGGTACAGCAATACGCACAACACTCATTACAGCTGCCTCACACATGCAGATAAATGCACATATCTGACAAATTTCATCAATAAGCAAAGAAAAATGGTTGCCTTAATGGGTGGATGACTCCACACTTCATGGGGAGGATGCTTCTTGAAGAAATGAAGCAAGGTAAGGATGCAATCATCACAACTGCAATAACACAGGGGTACAGTGAATACACAATTTTTGCCTATATGTCCATCAACAACATTTTTAAATGAAACTTGGCTGACGCATCCACACATAGTCCATTTGTAATGAGCAGAAATCTGTTGTTAAGTATCTTAATATATCAATAGGAGCATCTAGATAAAGAAATATAATAAAAAAAACACCTTGAAGTATTATTTACATTTTTCTTTATTTTATTCTACAACCAAATCTTACAGCTTGCTATATGTAAGCTTACCTGGAACCTCCTCCTGGCACATACTTGTCCTCACAGAAACACCAGCACTGCTATTAATCATATGTTGGTGTACAGTTTCCCTGAACCCTCTGGATCTGTGACAGTGGACAGGATCTCTTCATTTAGTGTCAGTGGTAGCTCTGCAGCAGCCCCCCCCCCCATAGCCAGCTGTTCATATACAGCTGCAGCTGCAGCTGCTCTCCTCCAGACTGATGAAATCTTATCTGTGGCCCTATGACGCATCTGAGCATAAGTCCTGGGGCACCATCCCCCTCCCCGATGACATTCACATAATTGACTATCTGGTTCCAAATCTGCATTCTGTTAGCCTTATCCCCATACCCTCTCTCAAGCAGAAAGGTGCAGTGGTGTCTGAACGCCTGCACTATAAAGCCATGTTAAGCATCACTGAAAGGAGGTTTACATGGATTTGTATGCCTGGGTGCCATAATTCTATGTCACATAAAACAGAGAAGGCTACAGCAGATAAATATCACATAACTAAATTCCTGCTCATATACACATATATATTTTAAACATTAAGTACTCGAGACACACATTCCAGTTATTAAAATTGAAGGTTATGTAGTTGTACCAAATTACACTCACACACAAACCAATGTTTGCTTCAAAAAATGAACACCACTGTAGAAATGTATTGTTTACCATGGAAATAACAGGATGACTACACAATTTCAAGAGCAAACCTCTTTAAACACACACAACTTTTGTTGTGGCAACATATAAATGGTACTTGGCTTCCTCATCCCCCCCAGTGAAAAGTTTGTACAAACCATGGAATACCATATAATCCAATTGTTATAAATGCTTTCAACCCAATTCTCCTAAAACATGTACACATTTTAAACAGAAAAGTCAATTTTATATTAGTGCCAGTTAACTCTCGCTGTATCCAGCACTCTCCTAGAGGTGTCTGTGGACCATCTTAAAGGAATAACACCCCTGTGTCATTGGCAGTATAGTACATTACAGTTCCCTGAAATAACATATGAAAATTGTAAGATAACTTAGTTTTATAGAAGACCAGATGGCTTAACTGTTAAGGTCTCCACCTCCAATGCACAAGGTACAAGGTTCGATCCTGACCTCTGACCAAAGGAGAACAGGGATTGCAGACTGCATGCTGTGGCAGGGCTAGCCACTCAGTGTAAAATAAGGCTGTAGGTGATTGTGTCATGTTGACTAATGTTGCGAAAAATAGGCATGGGTAGTTAGTGGTGAGCAGAGGACCTTGCCTACTCTGACCCACACCAGGGACCCTTGCATATGTACCAGTGTGTGCCCATAAAGCTCAGCAGCCCTGTGTCAATAAGCTACTGGCCGGCCCATGTCTATTTGTCCAGCCTGGGTTATCTGGGATAGCTCTGTTGAGTGAAAGCTGGACATAAAACCAACTAACCTGCCAAACATGTCCAGTGTAATAACAGTATTCTGTCATGATAGTGAGGAAAAGAGTGCATTCAGACAGCAGTTGCAGGACCTACTAGATAAAGCAGGACAACATGAATTATTGTTGATAATGAGTGACTTGAATGCACATATTAAGCCAGACAGAACAGGATATGAGGACTGCCTGGGTCCAGATGGGTGGGGCAACAGGAATAAAGAAGGGGAAGCAATTCTAGACTTCTGTCTGGCAAATACAACACATGGTTCTGATGGTTCAGAAAGACAGACAGTCACAAGATCCAGCATGCAGCTAAGGTAGACTCCCTCCTAGTAAGGAAAAGGAAGTGGGGTAGAATCCATATTGCAAAGGCATCCCCAGCGAAACAGTCAGCCCACAGCATAAACCACTGATTGCCACAATCAGCTTCTCTAAGGTCAACAGAGACCAGGCTGAAGACCTGAAAGTTGACTGAAGAGAAAGTACAACAGCTCAATGATTTACTCAGGGCCCTAGCACCCCAAGAAGAGGAAGCGGAGGAAATAGGTGGAGTTGAACATGAATGGCAGTGCCTAAAAACAGCATGTGTTAGGACTACAGAAAAGATATGTGGCCGTTATGGAAGTAAGGTACATAAAGAAAGCTGGTGGTGGAATGCAGAAGTCCAGGAAGTTATCAAAAGAAAGAAGGAGTGCAGGAAGAAGTGGGAAATAGAAAAGACTGACCAGGATAGGAAGGACTACTGGTTGGCTAACAAAGAAACTAAGAAAGATGTTGCAATAGCAAAGAATAGGGCATTGGAGCCACTCTACCAGCTTCTGGAAAGTGGCTTAGTAAGTGGCACAAAGAAACTACATCAGGTTGTAAGGCAAAGACAGAAAGAGTCTGCAGGACATCAAAGGCAGCTTCTGAATTAAGGAAACCCCACAGAAGCTGCACTGCCCCCAGAAACAGCTTACAATGAGAGAAGAAGAGGAGCCCACTCTAGAAGTAAGAGCAGCACTAAGGAAAATGAAGTCAGAGAAAGCAGCAGGCTCAGATGAGGTCACAGCAGATATGATAATGATGCTGGGTGAGATAGGGGAGAAATGGCTTCTGAGGGTACTAATAGCAGTGTGGAGAGAAAGGCGTGTCCCAGATGACTGGAGAATGCATATTCATGCCAGTATACAAAAACAAAGGGGACATCCACAACTGTGGGCAGTACAGAGGCATTAAACTCCTATCACAGTGCATGAAAGCTCTGGAGAGGGTGAGATATACGCAGAGCAATAGAATGTAAGATTGGAGATTAGCAGCTCAGATTCAGATCAGGATGCAGCACAAATTGACCTGATGTTTGCAGTGAGACAGATACATGAGAGCTAGAGATGAAAAAAGAGTCCAACTGTGCATCCCTACACTTGGAGAAAGCATATGACAAAGTCACAAGTAAGCTGATCTGGGCCGTTCTACAGTGGTTTGAAGTCCCAGAAACATTGGTAGAATTAGTGCAAGCTATGTATAAGGACCTAATGACTCAAGTGCGAACAGTGTTCAGCCTTACAGAGGGGTTCCCAGTGGGAGTGGGTGTACACCAGGGTACAGGTCTGACCCCACTGCTGTTCATACTGGTGATGGACTACATTAGCAAACATATCAGAGGGGACAGATCAACAAAGTTTCTGTATGCAGATGATGTGGCAGTACAGGCAGACTCTGAGCTAGAACTTCAGCAAAGGATAGGAGAATGGAATGCAATACTGAAGGCACATGGGATGAAACTAAGCACAGATAAGACAGTGATAATGGCAGCAAATTGAGGAAATCAGAAGAAGCTGAGAATAGAGATAGAAGGGAAGATAGTGGAACAGATTAACAGATTCAAATATCTGTCAGGGATGGTTGAGGAAGGGAAGTCTGAATAAAGAGGGCAAAGCTAGAATCAGAGGGGCTGCAGCCAACTGGCATAGACTGTCAGGTGTAGTCTATGACAGAAGAATGCCAAAGAAGTTGAAACGTAATGTGTACAAGACAGTGGTGTGACCAGTACTACTGTAGTCTATGACAAAAGAATGTCAAAGAAGCTGAAAGGTTAGGTGTACAAGACAGTGGTGTGACCAGAACTACTGTATGGTACAGAAACCTGAGCAGTAAACGCAAAACAGTTGAAGAAGCTTGAGGTGATTCAAATGAAGTGCCTGAGAAGGGTGGTAGGATGCACACTGTGGGACAGACAAAGAAATGAGGACATAAGATCAGCAGCCAAAGTAGCTCCAATTGCATAAAAGATCAAAGAGAACAGATTACAGTGGTTTGGAGACATGCAGAAAAGCAGAAGACAGTCTGATGAGGAATATTTGGGAAAGACAGGAAGAAGGTAAGAGGAAGCGAGGACATCTAGCAAAAAGTAGCTGGATTGTGGGAAAGAAGATCTGTGACAGGCATGAATGTTGAAGAAGGCAGGAGTGTGACACTGAATTAATTACAACAAAATTGGCATTAATGCCATGTTGTTAACTTAATGTGTATTGTTTTAAAAAGCATATGTGCAATATATGCATTTTGCACTCATTACCTGGAACAGTTATCAGTCCCAGTTTGTAGTTTTAAAAAGTATAGTTAATGTAAAAGTAAAATTATTTTATTTATAACATAGTAATTTATCCAGTTCTATTTTTTTTTTCAATTTTGTCTCTTACTCTCCCCTTATCTCTCTTTTTTTATTATTATATGTGTGGTCACAACATTCTGATGTCATCTATTTCTGACAACTGACAAAATGATTTCCAACAAAGGAAGTTAGGCCAACCAGTGCAGCACATCTGGGATTCAACCTGGCAGTACTGCCTTCGTAACCCTTGCACTACCTGAGACCTCAACATCAGGTAGCATTACCCTGGCAGCTGGAGCACTGGTACCTTCCGGGAATATCTGTGGAGGTTGTGAATTTGTCACCTGCTAGGAGATGACAGGTATAGTGTGCAAGGTTGTGGAAAGTACCATTGGTGCACACCTTAGCAGGATGTAAAACATGCTGGCTGGAATGCTGGGGGAAAAAAAGATAAATCACTCCAACAGCAAGCTGAGGAAGTGGATGGTGATGAGAGTTCTGAAGGTGAGGACTAGATTCTCACTGTCTCCATCTAATGTCCTCACCTTATCCCCAGTCATGGTGTACCCCAACCTTTTGTGTCCCTCACCATCACTGTCTTCATCTTTTTTGTCCTGTTTGTCTGTAACCACTTTTTCACCTACCTAACTTACCTGACCATGAGACACCCTACATCCCTTACTTAGTATTCCTCTCTCATTGAAAATAGCTGTCCACTTCACATGTGTCTTCTCGAGACACTTGATTCAGGCCAATTGGTTATTCAACATGATTGTGTTGTTGTCACCCATCTTTGCTGTGGAGACAGCCCAAATTCATCTCATATTCTATCCATTTTAATTTTCATTTTACACTATTGAAGAAGTGGATAGCTATTGTTCTTTCCTAATTCCCTCCTGCACATTCCTATAATGATTCCCCTTTGTTCTTCCTCCTGCTTTCTTTCTATCATATTTTCACACCTTTAATCTAGTCAAAAAATAGGTTCATGGCAGAAATGCCCCCTAATTAAGCCCTTCACTTTTTGTCCTCTGTGTTTGCATGGCATTTGGCATTGCACACCAGTGTGGAACAATGGTGCATGGCTCTTCATGTCCTATGGCATAGTATGGTTGCCTCTGTGCAATGCTGCTTAAACTTGCTTCCCTAAAGAAACATGCAGTCAAAACAGAGTAAAGGCACTGATTTTAAATATTTCCTATAATATTTGTTTAGACCAATGAAATGTTTAAATATGCAAATCCATATGTTGACATAAATCAAATGAATAGTATTTGTTTTTTATACGGTACTTCACTGTAGTCATTCTCTCTCACATTTGCAAAAATGATCACATGTAATTATTTGATGCTATCCTAATACATATGTAAAAATATTAGAATGAGCTGGATTCAACCCTGTATTATTTGTGCTCAAAATAAGAAGTCACTGCTGTTACACCTACTGCCACAGAGACAGCAGGCAGCATTTATTTTTCTTACACTCAGTACTGTCCAAAGTACTAATTGCCACACCTCTCCACTTATCATATTTGCGAGGAGGAAGGTAAACCAATGCAACTATTATAGTTTCTCAGTGAAACTGAGACCCAAATTTGCTCACCGCATAACCCTGCACAAACAGGGAAAGCAGTACTAATAGTCCTTAATGTCATAAAATTTATGACACAACTTTTGCAATATTAATTACATTATGAACACCACAGTATCGATCAGCTGTTTGTAAACTAGCCTATATGGATAAGTACTTCTCATGTTCAAGTAGTAGTGTGTATCTCACATGCACTAACACTTTGCCATTGATCATGCAAACCAGCTGCTCATCATTGCACTATGGAAAAAGCTGATTGGCAGCAATTACTACTTTTACTGCCCAGTTACACTTCATCCCATAATAATCCATGTAAAACCACTTGTTACTGAATAAACATATATCTAGAGAAAGACAAAAACACAGGTACCAGATGAACAGCTCGGTCTTCACCGCAGAGCCAATAGTATGTATAAAAAGTCGAACTGCCACAGTAAAAGGAAATTTCTTTATTGCAAGGACAAAGTGAGTGCTGTCACAACCTTCCAGGTCACTTCATCAATTGTTTGTATTAACTGATTGGTTACTTTGTAAGTATATATATCAAGGAAGGTATGGGATGTTTTATTAAGTCTGATGAAGTGACCTGGAAAGTCGTGAAAGTGTTCACTTTGTCCTTGCAATAAAGAATTTTCCTTCCACTGTGGCAGTTCGACTTTTTATACATACTATTGAACACATATCTAATCAGAAAGACTCATGTGTGCCCCACGCCCATGCATTTGAAAATTGATATGTCGGTACTAGTTCCTAAATGTCAACTACACTACAGAAATAAATAGAAAAACTGCATTGTTACATCATCTAAAGCTTTATACTGTCAATACAGATTCATATTGTCTTATATAATGTATTAATGTGGCGTCTATATTGCATAATCAAACTTTTAAAAGTTAGAACGTCATATGGTCGACACCATATGATTGAACGTTTAAAAGTTCAAAAATGTAATAAAATAATAAACCAAAGAAAAAACCTACCTGAACAGTTTAAGCAGGGGGGGCTACACCCCACACATCCCTTCCTCTACAAATATAACAATTCTGAGATCGTAATACAGTGCAGAAAAGGGAAATTTTCCCATTCTTCACTGTACGGAGATCTCCGTTGAAACATTTGAACTTTTAAAAGTTCGATCATATGGTGTCGACCATATGACATTCGAACTTTTAAGAGTTTGACAATGTGACATAGACCCTTAATGTGCACAGTTCATTAAAATATGAACACACATGCACACACAGTTGCATCCCTGCTGATCACAAAATATATGTGTGTCTGTTTGTGACAGTAAGTGTGTAATGTACACAACATACTGAGAAACAGTTGCATATATCTCAGTTCTACTACATACATTCCTAACACCTTTTTGCATCTAGGTTGAGAAGCTATCTTTTAAAGTGCATCTGCACATTGAAACACAACAGAAAATACAAAATCCACACTTTGCACACCATTTTTCATAACAGGATATGTTACCCACATCATATAATGATATTGGCATCATCTATAAAGACCAGTATGAGAAACAAAATAATACTTCAGGGTTGATGCATTTCTTTACTACTTTGTTTTGCTGATAGGAACAATATACATAAATGTGGGTTAACTTACCACAGAAGCCACACTATGTGTGTATCTATGTACGTGTAAGTGTGTGTGTGTGTGTGTGTGTGTGTGTGTGTGTGTGTGTGTGTGTGTGTGTGTGTGTGTGTGTGTGTGTGTGTGAGTGTGTGTGTGTGTGTGTGTGTGTGTGTTGATAGTCAAATGGACAACAGCCTGTATTCTGCTATCATCAAATATTTTGACAGCTGTACATGCTTTACATCCATTTCATACAGGCCAGCCAAGATCTACTCTCAAACATCCAATGATGATGTTGTCCACTATAAATTGTCTAGCAACAGTGCAGAAGTCAGACAGACCTATATGCATACCCAGCCATTTCATACAGGCCTTCCATCATCTTCTTTCAAGAATACACTGTTGATGTCATTAGCTAAAGAGTGTTGTCTGACACCCTAAAAGCTAGACTTGTGCTGTGGTGCTAAGTACTGTGTTCCAGAGATAAAGTAAGTAGGTAGAGGTTCTAGTCTCACTTTGGTCAACTTGTAAGTGTGTGTACTGGTGTTCAGCTCACATTCGAGAGACCTTTTTAGAACAGCACATGAGACACTCCTACTACCATCTTCTTCCCACCAGACACTCCTGATGTCATCAGCTATAAAGTGTTGTCTGACAATCTAAAGTCCAGACTTGTGCTATGGCACTTGTGTTGAGTATGTTGTTCTGTAGATAATTAGGTAGGGATTCCAGTCTCATTGCGGCCAACAGCTGGGTGTATGTTCATTAAAAAATCAGTATTTTGACAGTTTTAGAATGGCATGTGAGTCCACAGTTATGCCAGACACTGCTCCAAACTTCTTCTTGTGACGTACACTGATGATGTAATCCCATATAAAGTACACTCTGACATTCAATGACATTGTTCAAGTTAAAATCATGCTGTGGCAGTAACACTAAGTACTGAGTTCTCCAGCTTCTGTAAATAGATATTTAGGGGCTCTAATCCGACAGCAGGCAATTGTTTATTATTTCAAATTATATTTCTGAGACAACTTTACACCAAGATATGACTCTACATCTATGTCAGACACTCCTCCTAACATGTTATTCTCAGCATCCAATGATGCTTCATACTCTAAAATGTGTGACGTGACACTGTTAAAATCAGACATATGTGGTTGAGCTACTATCACATTGTATAGAATTCAGCTTCTATACCTACACTGATGTAATGTTTAAATCAGACACAGTCTACTGCTGTGTGTGTGGTTTCTGGTACATTATGGTAATTGTATGATTTTTTGAATCACTTTTCATTTCACTACCACTTAAAAGATCCATTAATGTAGTACCATGCATCCAACATCCCCTATTTTCCTCTAGCCACATGACATCCTTCCTGCAGAGGAGTAGTGGCTGTCCATATGTCAAAGATCAATCAATTCAAAATGTCTCATTTCTTCAGGACAAAGAGAAAAGATTGCTTACCTTCAGCAAGTATCATCCATTGTCATACCTCATATGTATAGACCTCCCAATATGCCTATCCTATCAAATCATACAGGTTTTCAAGCATATATTAAAGAAATTTCCTGTAACCCATGATCACAGTCTCTACAAAAAATATACAACATACAAATGTAATATTCATCCTACATTAAGTTTTTGTCCCGCATCAACATCATAGAGTAATAATGGTGCATTCTCATCCTTTTTCTTTCCCTTCTCCATCTACTCATATTGTATAAATACATAGACCCCCCTCTTTCTTTTTTCTCATATCTGCCAGACCCACCTGCTTTTTGCAATTACTGACATCATCTAACACTTTTTTTGCAATTTTGCACTCATTGACTTAAAATTGTGTTCAATAATTATGCCCATACATAGTCATTTTTTCTTTCATTGTTACTTTTGTGCACCTTGTGTTATTTTACCCATGTTTGAGCCTGAAACTGATCAGTTTTGATGAATGTTATACTTCTGTAAGAAAAGTTAAATAAAAAGTTAAATAAATAAATGTATGAATGGAAACATAGAAAAATAAATACTGAAAAAAGAGGTGCAGTATTTAAAAGCACAGAAAATTGGGGTATTAATTTGATCAATCCAGTTGTATTTCTGGCTTCAGTGAATTTATCTGGGGCAATAAAAGCTATACAGGAGGAGAGAAATCAAGTGGTGGATAGGTTGTTATATAAGTATGAAAAGATGTGGCAAGATTTACACTTAGGAAAAGGGAATTTTTTAACTGTATAGGAAAGGAGTAGAGAAGGAGTACTCCTCCCTATAAGTGAGTATAATGCCCCATTTGGTATGTACTGTACACTCCAAACACCTGCACCAACTTGAAAGGCCACAGAAATACCTCACAAAGAGTATCAGGGCATCCAACACCTGTCCTATGTGGACAGGCTCAAATCACTATCGCTATACTCGATATTGTACAGATTGCTCAGAGGTGATCAATGTCTTGCCTACAAGGCAAAATCAAACTCTGCCCTACTAGAAATGCTGCATATACGTAAAGTCTAATTCCTCACGCATTCCTCACTCGAAGGCCTAAATCTAATATGCAACATCAACAAAACCTGCTGTGAGAGACAGATTTGACTCTCAGAGGATGCCTGTCTCTGGAATAGACTTCCCATACATGACAAACAGAATATCTCGCTGACCCTCTTCACACACAACCTTGATGAGTGGATGGGAAACCACAAATTTGTCTCAGAGGTTCCACCTTTTTCCCTCACAGACAGGGGTAACAGGTGTTGACTGAGGTTTCTTTTTTGAGGATAAACTCATGGCTAGTCTTGTAAGGGCCCCAGGACCATTAGCCTAGTAATTTCCTAAGATTCTATTTTGATCCTATGAAAAATAAAATTATAGAAAATGAAAATGAGTGACATAAAAGGCGGAATAAAAGAATAATGCTGGAAAATGATTGTGTGTATTCATGGGAAGAACTAGAGTGAAGAGAGCCACTAAAAGATAGATAGAAATAGTTTGAGGGTTTTCAAGAGTCTGTGGATGTATCATAGAGTATGTATTTGGATAATCTGCACAATGAAACATGAAATGCAAGGTAGAAGAAGACAGAATGCATAATTCTGAAAGGTGGATGAAACATCCTGCCATTGTTTTTGGATTGTAAAAAGAATTATGTTTTAGACAGTATTTAAAGAAAATTTTAAGTGTTAATGCTTAAAAGAAATTGATACGAACATCCTTCAGTTGAAACATTAAACAGTGTTCTGTTCTGCCTGAGTTATTGGCAGCTCAGGTGGATGTAAAACATCCAATGACAATTATAAAAAAGAATAGTGTAATTTACCACATGTACTGGTCCAATTTTTTCTAGTCAGTATGAATTATTTAATCAGGTGTCTTCAAAATAAGGCTGCTAGCCTAGTCCAACTAACCTTGTAAACAAAGTGCAGCCAATATGTAACTAACTAACTAACTAACTAACTAACTAACTAACTAACTAACTAACTAACTAACTAACTAAACAGAAAAACTAGTAGTCTTAGAAATTTGTTGATGAGCTCACTCACAATGATTTCCAAAAATTATGAAACTCAGGTAGTTTTCCAAAGCAACAAGCCTTTATTTGTCACAGGCAAGCAATCCTCAGTAACAAAAAATCAAAAATATTTTACAATGTTAAACATATCAGTTTTTATACACTTAGAAATAGGTGATGAAAATATATGTATAATTTTAAACCATCCTGTTCCAGGCAAACAATATAAACAGGGCTGTAAAAGTGCATTTAAGAAGAGCAAGTATCCATCCCACACACTGCTGATTAGATCAAACTAAATCCTAGTTAAGGAAAACACTACCTATCTATTTGCAACCCACATTCCAAAATCAGGTATTAAGAAAAGCATAATATACATATAAAAGATTGACTTTTAACTAAAATAGCTTTTGGATAACTAATACAATATTGCATAATGTAATTAATATAATTTAATTAATGCAATATATTTTTATCCCAGCACTGCCAGTTCTGTTGTTTGCCCTAACACGGTAGACCAAAAGGTATGCATTTATCCTCTTTTACATAATCTCTATCTGACTTAATATATTTGTCTCACACATCTTCTGTATTCTCCTTTTTCCTTTCTGTTTTCCCATGGTGTTTATTTTTAAAAGAATGCATCATCATACATGTTATGGAATTACTTTTTTTTGCTTTAGTGTTACCATTTATGTCCTGTTTTATTTTATTATTTGGTTTCCTTCCAACTTGAGTAATGATCACCAAAGGCAATTTGCTTAACACTGTGGCTTCCATATGAGTAAAAAGTCAACTGAATCTGTTTTATATAGTTTCTCCTCCAGTATTGTAGATGCTTGCCTACATATAATACATAGGTCTGATCTCTGCAACCCCAGCCATATTCTCAACAGAGTCACAGTCATTATTTTGTTTCTTTTACACATGCCTTAAATACTATTTCATGTCTAATACTCCTTGCAGCTTTTTTCCTTATAATGCTCTTTTTGACAAAGTATACAGCATTGTAGTTTTAGCTGTATAGTGCACTTGTGATTTTTGATTAATGACAGAGTGATGTTTAGTTCCATGTGATATGAATACAGACAGGCTTTGAAGAAGGATGTCACATGTTCTCTGCACTGAATGTAATAATATTCTAAGCAGTGGAATGTAGTTCTAGCCACTGTTAAGCTGTTGAAACTGTAATCTATGCCAGCATTCTCACAAGCCTACTCAAATACACACTCAGACTATAACTGATTGATAACTTCTCAAATTCTTCAACACTGCAGAGTGCTTCCAGCTGAAAATGGTCACTGAAATATGAATAATAACAGTTGTACCAACTCTGATGACCCAATACCTGTGGGACAGTAATCAAGGAGTCTCTTTCTTCCCACTGTCACCAGTGAGGGACGCTCCCTGGGAGGATAACAGGTACACACACAGTATTTCCAGATGCAGCTCTCTGTATCAAGTACAGTCAAGGACAATTTCTCTTAAGAGCACACAGGGAACACAGTCCAGGGCTGGTTCCTCTCTCTTTCTCCAGATCCCCAAAAGCCTCCCCACTGGCACAGCTATAAACTTTAGTCCATAGTCAGGATTCCAAGCCAAGTTCTCCAACACTCTCTCTGTCCAACAAGTGCTGTGTGTCCCTGCCCAAGTAGCTGACACACACACGGTTTGAGATTTGATTTGCACATACACTCACACACACACACACACACACACACACACACACACACACACACACACACACACACACACACACACACACACACAGACACACACACACACATATGGGAAAGGCTGGCACAGGTTTACTACCTATGTTCTCTTTTGCCCAGACTATAAGGTAGTTATCACTGCCAGCAGAACCCCTCACAAGCTACTTTAAGGCCCTTACAAGGATACCTAATATACTGATTGAAATTAATATTAATACAAATGGTAGTTTCACCAAGAGCAAGGCTATTAGAAGTGGCCACACAGTGTCACCAAATAAATATCGAAGTACTCTCAAAACTGAACCTTACAGTAACCTAAAATCCATTCGCTCTTCCAAAAAATTGCTAGTGTAAACTGTTAAAACCACCAATTCAATCACTATTCTCCAACTCTGCTGGTAAAAACTGGAACCTACTTCCTGCTGAACTCACCACTGACCCCTCCTTATCCTAATTCAAAAAATCCCTTAGGAAATACCTAAAAATGCAGTGGCTTTGTCCCTGTACAAACCCTGACTAACCCCCACTCAAACATAATTCATAAATGAGAACCTCATTACAGGAATAAAACTCTGACTCTCTAACTGTTTAAAATTCTGTGTATCACCCACCTACTGGAAAGATTTAAAGTTAACACTACACCATGTATGATAACCACCTTTAATATATGTTTTCCTTTTTCAGATGAAATCTAAACATTCCTTTCTCAGCTACTTGCTTCCAACCTTTGATGTGTGTATGTGAGAAAAACATGTACCTATGTGTACATATCATTAAACAAATCTCAGTTTTGTGATAACTCACTGTAATAATTTCACTGTATTTACACTTGTTTTTGTACATTTAGAGCTTTTCTCCCCGGGCCTCCACTGAAAATGGACCTGTATCCAGTCGGACTTTCCCAGTTAACAAATGTAAAATAAATGAATAAATAAATAAAACTTAAATGTCTTTACAAAGATCAGCCACAATGAAAGGTTTAAATATATTTAATAATAAATAATAAAATAACAAGAAAATACTAAACATATTATATTCATAGTGATATCAGGGGACAAAACATGGGAACTATTTAAAATAACATTGAAGGACAGGCTCAAACAAATAAAGAAAATCAATGTCTAAACTAAGCTTTACTATATTCCTGACTGAATCTCAGAGAATAGAGCAAAGCAGATGACGTGGTAAATGGTCCTTCTTGCTGTCAGGCCCAGTGCAGAATACAGAATGCTTTATCTCACTAAGAGACTTCTCAAAATAATATCTAAAATATAACTTCTGAGATAGCTTGCAGAATGACATCACCCCTGGTCACCTGACTTTTCATTCACATGCAACCCCCCATTGCTTGAAGCTGGTAGGATTTAGCACCTACCCATTAAAATACACAAACAAGGGTTTTTGCTCAGATCATACCTCCATGCTTCCAGAATAGTAATTAGTTCACCCCAAAGACAATACAGAAAGCTTCCTAGTGCAGATTTTGTCTCTCTGGCTGCATTGAAACCTGTGAGATAGCATCTTTATGGCCTAGTCTATGAAGTGATTTAATTTCAGATATATTTAAAGTTTACTGGACCGAGGTTAACCTCCTGATTTCCAGTTTCCTCTTTTAAAATGTATACATTTAAACAGTTGCAATAGTGCATGTACACTTCTGTTCTCTCCAGTAGGGGACACTGTGGATGCATTTCAAACTCAAGCACTTTACAAATACCATTTCAACACAAACATCTGTACAAATCAGTTTGATATATGCATGAAATAAAGTTCTAATACATTTGTAACACCCACATCTTTTTAAAGCAGTCTGATATTTACAAATGATGATTAATAATTTACAAAATCCCAGCTAGCTGTGTTGGCAGTACCTCCTATTGTCACACCTCTTCCACCTTTCAAAGACGCAAGCTAGTTTTTCAATTGCCCCTTGATAAGTGTTGTTTGAGAGGAATGAGCCTATCTGGGAATATAGTACCTCATACTCTGTCTTGAGGTCACAGCCGCCTTAGCATTGCTGACCCTAGTAGAGTGTTGCACTGTCATATCATATGCCTGCAACCCTAGGCTCCACCACAGTAATTTGGGATTTTGCTGGCTGGTTTGCTGTAGCCATAGACACTTCAGACTCCTCCTGCCTTCTACTGCAAATAGTTAACACCAGGACTTCCCTATCATGGTAAAGTTTCATGGTGTTAGCATGGTACAGTTTGAGCCCCTGCCTCCTGCCTAGCAGTTCTGCCATGTAGCTAACAGCGCTGATTGTCCTTAACACTTTGAAAAGGCACTCCCACGCTGTCTGCAGTTTACTGTGTCTGACAGGAATGAGAACCATAACCAGCTGCCCCACAGCATACTCTCTGGCTCGGGCATTACTGTCACACCAGACCTTTTTTGGCTGTTGGGCTTCTGCCAAGTTCTCCAGGGCCAGGCCCATGAGTTCCCTGAGCTTTGTTCTAAGGTTTAGGACATATACCACAAAAGACTCCTTGTGGGATTCACACTCACCCTCCCACTAATCATGAATCAAATCTAGAGGTCCCCTCACCCGATGCCCATACAGCAACTCAAAGGGAGAAAACCTGTGGTTTGCTAGGGTACCTCTCTGTATGCAAACAACAGATGGGGCGGATAATTTCACCACTACCTCTTAAAATGGTCTGCACATGCCCATAGCATCATCTTTAGTGCACAGTTTAACCTCTCCACAAGACCATTAATCTGGGGATGGTAGGGGTGGTCTTTAGGTGTTTCAACCTACAGTGCTTCCACAGACAAGCCAGCAGGTATGACATGAAATTGGCACCTCCGTCAGGCAGTATATCTTTTGGTAAACCTACCCTGCTTAAAATCTCTACCAAAGCATTTGCCACTTTTCTGCCTCAATGGAGGACAGGGCCACCTCTTCAGGGTATCTGGTACCATACACTACTACCACTAGGATATACTTCTTCCCTGTGGAACACGGGGTACTCAGAGGCCCCACAAAATCCATAGTTACCCTCTGAAATGGCTCTTCAATCACAGGCAAAGGCACCAAAGGAATTTTAACCTTGTCTCCTGCTTTGCCTACTTTTTGACACTGCTCATAGGTCCTGCAGTACCCTGTTACATCCCTGGCAATCCCAGGTCAATAAAAGTTCTGCATAATACATCTCTTAGTACACTTTATGCCACATGCCCTGCAAAGGGAATGTCATGGGCTATGTCTAGAAGTGCCAGATGGTAGGCTCTGGGCACTACCAACTGCTGTATTCTCTCACTCTCTCACCCTCCCTTAGGGGTCCATTTTGTATACAATAACCCTTTTCTCCAGTATACTGAATCCCCTTTTCCTTGAGAAAGAGCTACCTCCCTCAAGCCTTGTGATGTAGTGTCTGAGAGCTGAGCCTGTGTCAGCTCCCTTTTTGTAACCTTTACAAGCTCCCCTTCCACTGGAATTCTGGTATACTATGACAGCAGTGCCTCACTGTCTGCCTGGGTACTACTACTCACCTCTACCCTTGCTGTCACTCTGTCCAAGGGAACATCAGTACCCACCAACAGCTGTGGCTCATCTTCAGTCTCACTGCTACAGGGTAGCTCCCTCCCTGAAGTAGCCATCTTACCAGTCCTGTCTTCAAGTGTATGGTCTCTCTGGATCCCTCCCAGGCTACCAGACCCACATGCCTGTCTCCAAGCCTGACTGCATGTAAATGTATGCACACAAGGTATTGCATTATCAAAATCATTCTCTATCAGGACATCTGCAGGGAGATGTTCAAACAAACCTACTTGCTTACTTCCTTTTCTACCATCCCAGTCAAGGTTAACCCTAGTGAAAGGTATTTGGAATGGAGTCCCTCCTAAAGTTCTGACTGGAATAGACTGCCCAAGCAAGTAATGCTCCTCTTTAACCATTGCAGGCTTCACAATGGTTAGGTCAGAGGCTGTGTCTGTCTTAGCAGTGGCCTTTTTCCCATCTACTAAGATAGGATACATCCTCTTGTGGTAGTTTGGTACCCTTGTTGTCTCCAAACAACTTACCACTGGCATTCTGTTATTCCCATGTGCTAGCTCCCCTACCTTTTGCTCCCCACCTTGCCTCCATGGACATCTATATGATACATTGCCCCACATTTAACCCCTGATCCTGGCCTTGTACCTGAACTATTGGCTTCCCTTTTTACTGGTGGCTCCATTGGAGTGGATTAGGCTGCCCACCATTTATTTATTTTATTTTTATTTTACATTTGTTGACCGGGCTAGTCCAGCTGGATATATGTCCATTTTCAGTGGAGGCCCGGGGAGAAAAGCTCCACAAATTACAACAACATAAAAGGTCAAGACAAAGACAATAACAGTATAATTTGGTACATAAGTTTAACAATTATAGTACAAGCCTAAGATTATATATTTTATATTTCAGTAGGAAAAAGGAAAAATTTATCTAAGAATAGATGAAAAAGACTAATACATTTGTATTAGAAATGGTGCAGTACAAATCTTTATAACATATTACAAAATTAGATACACCTAGTAATTTAAGATAAGAGATACTAAGGTCTCACAAAAACCTAAGAAAGAAAAACACTAGAGATCAATAGATAGAGTATAGAAGAACAGCAAACAAGGATGGATTTCTAGTGTTATTTAACACATAGGTTGTGATACTATATGAAGGTGTTTGATCATTCCACAGTATATACTTATTTACATGAGAAAAAATCCTAAGGAAGGTTAAGCTCACTAAAAATTAGTGAAACAACACAAGATCATGATCATGGGAGGCTAGGAATTGTGGGAGTCTAGTTAATAGTTAGGTACTTAGTCTGGGTTAATACAGGGGCATAGTCAGTGTGATTTGAGGTATGGTTTAAGCTTGCTTTTAAATAAGCTGACAGAGGATATTGAGGTTAGCTGGCTTGGGAGGATGTTATGGCTTTACCTACTGTATTGGAGAACAAGGTGTCACCAGCTAAGTTGTTGGATTTTGATATTTGTACAAGTAGGCTATTAGCTGAGCATAAGGTCTTGAGGTTATTATAGGGAATGACTAGGGATGTAAGTATGGGTGTATTTTGAGGTAAATACAGGATCTTATGGGCTACTATTAATTGATTGAAAAGTATTAAATTTGGCAGCTCTAACCATCCTAACTGATTCAGATTGATACAGTGATGAGTTCTATAAGAGGACCCAGCTGCAAATCTGGCAATATTGTTGTAGGAGGATGTAAGTTTACTCAGCTTACTTCTACATATTTTGGTATAGATAGGGGAGGCATAGAGCAAGGTAGAGATGAGGTGGGTACGAGCAATAGTAACCCTGGCTGGAGGTGTAAGAAAGGGTTTTATTCTATAGAGGGAACCTAGTTTCTTGTTTACTATTTTTATGGTGTTATTAATGTGAGGTTCAAAGGACAAGTTGTTATCTATTAGTACCCCGAGTAGTTTGGTGGTTGGTTCAGGAGATATTATAGTTCCATCATTTGAAGTAATAGTGAAGTTAAGTGGGGAGGTTCTGCGGGTGGGGGTAAATAGTAGCATTTTTGTTTTTTTGGGGTTAAGGATAAGACGTCTTTGTAGGAGCCAGTTTTCAACTGTACTAAAGGTCATTTGGGTTAGTGACTGAAGTTCAGATTGAGAAGCAGCAGCGCATATGAGTGTGGAGTCGTCAGTGTATTGGATACAGTCAGCTTGAGGAATTACAGAATGAAGGTCATAGGTTCCCTTATATCCATGTGCAGCACTAGGTGTCCCTTTCCTGTGCAGTGACCTGTTTGCTAAGTAGAGATCCCCTTTTTTTTCCCCCAGATCACCTATCTGCTAACCAGATTCTCATGTCCTCAGGCAAAGTGGTAAGGGCTTGTTCCCTCACCAAAACATCTCCCAGCCCTTCAAAAGTGATGACCTGACACCCACTCTCCCAACTATGAAAATAAGTGCTTAACTCGGCAATATAATCACACACACTTTCATCTGACTTAGGTCTATACTCAAAAAACTTTTTTCTATAAGTTTCAGGTGTTAACTTAAAGCATTTCAATAAACAGTTTTAACTGTATTATAATTTAAGCAATCAGTATCAGACAATTAAGAAACAGCAGTTACAGCTTTACCATGGAGTAAGGAGGTCAGGAACCATACCTAGAGCTCTTGGTCAACATTATACTGTTTACATACCCTTTCAAACATATGAATGCAACTATCAAAATTATCAGTCTCTCTAAATTCTGGAAGAAATTCAGTGATCTTTATTTCTTCTGGGGTTTGGTTACTCCTTTCCCATTACCTCCATGACCCTGCTGAAGAGTCAGCATTTCCTTTTCATTTTGCATCTGCCTCTCATTTTCTTTGCCTCCCAGATGTCTCAGCCTCCAAATGCTGAATTCACTCTGCTGAATCTAGTTCCATCTGTTTCTCCCTTTCTCCAGCCTCCAAATGCCACAGCTGATTCTAGTTCCAAATGTTTGGCCTCCAGTTCAAGTCTCTTTAACTCCAGATTGATTTTAAGTCCTCTGAGGAAAAAACTGTCCTGTTTCTGAGAGCTGTTCATCCCCCAAACCAGTCTAATTGTCTTCCTAGTTGCTGGTCTGTGATGCAGCTGTGACTAAGGCTGCAATCATTTCCCCTTTAGTCAGGTTTGCATGCACCAGTCCTTTTACTTGACACATCTCAGCCAACTCACTCCTTGTCAGCTTGCCATAATCCTCTGCTGACATCCTTACCTACTCTCCCTGATGAGCTAAGTTAATAAAAAAATAAAAAAAACTATTGTAATAAGAGAGTCTGAGTGTTCACTGTGTGGCTGTTTGAGAGTACAAACACCTTCTGTAGTGACAACTGCTTACAGGCTACAGAAGTTCAATATCCACACCACTGTTACCAATATGAGATGTGGTGACCCCAACACCTCCAATCAATATGTGCTCTTGATATCCCACCACAGCCAACCAATATGTGATGAGCCCCACCTCTGAGCCAGTAATCAAAGAGCCTCAATCCTCAACACTGGGACCAGTGAGGGATGTTCACTGGGAAGATAACAGGTACACACACAGTATCTCCAGATCAAGCACAATTCACAGTCAGGGGATGGTTTCTCTCTCTTTCTCCAGATCTCCAGTAGGACTGCCCATTGGGACAGCTATAGAGCTGAGTTTTTAGCCAGGGTTCCAAGTCAAGTCCTCAAACACTGTCTCTGTTCAACCAGTTCTTCGTGCCCCTGCCCAAGTAGCTGAGAAACACACTCTTTGAGATTTGATTTGCACATGCACTCACACACACACACACACACACACACACCTGGGAAAGGCTAGCACAGGATTACTAGCTGTGCCCCCTTTGGCCCACTCTATAAGGTAGCTATCGCTGCAACCAGAACCACTCAACAGCTATGTTAAGGCCCTTACAAGGGTGCCCAATAAACTGAGTGAAATTAATATTAATACAAATGGTAGTTTCACCAAAAGCAAGTCTATTAGGAGTGACCCACACAGTTTCACCAAATAAATATACAAGTACTCTCAAAACTTAAATATCTCTACAAAAATCATCCTCAGTAAAAGGTTTTTAAATATTTAATCAATAATAAAAGAACAAGAAAATACTAAGTATATATTCACAGTGACAACAGAGTTCAAAACAAAGGAAACATTTAAAATAACACTGAAGGATAGGCTCATACAAATAAGGAAAAACAATATCTAAATGAAGCTTCATTATATTCTTGACTGAATCTAAGATAATGGCTGTTCTCTACTTACTTAATAAAGCAAGGAAGATAATGTGGTGAATGGTCCTTCTTGCTGTCAGGCCCAAGACAGAATATAGAATGCTCTGTCTCACAAAGAGACTTCTCAAAACAATATCTAAAATATTATTGCTGGGATAGCTTGTAGCATGACATCACCTCTGGTCATCTAATTTCTTGTTCCCATACAAACTCCCAATGCTGGAAGCTGGCAGGATGTAGCACCTATCCATAAAAATACACACACAATGGCTTTTGCTCAGATCTCTGACAGGTGCTGGAAGTCATAAAAAATGTCATGCCTCCAAGCTTCCAGAGTAGTAATTAGTTCACCCCAAAGATAATACAGAACGCTTCCTAGTACAGACTTTGTGTCTCTGGCTGAATTGAAACCTGTGAGATAGCATCTTTATGGACTAGCCTATAAAGGGATTTAATTTCAGATATATTTTAAGGTTTGCTGAGCCTCCTGATTTCCATTTTCCACTGTTAAAACATATACATTTAACCAGTTACAATAGTGCATCTATGTTTCTGTTCTCTCCAGTAGGGCACACTTTGGATACATTTCAAACACAAGCACTTTACAAATACATTTTCAACATAAACATCTGTACAAATCAGTTTGATATACACATGACGTACACTTTTAATACATTTGTAACACTAGCATCTTGTAATAATCAGTTTGATATTCACAAATGAGATATAATTATTTACAAAATTCCAGCTAGCTATGCTGGCACTACCTCCTGTTGTCACCCCAACTTTGCTGCAAAAAAGCAAGAATTACTTTTTTGAACTCCTCTCTCTCTCTCTCTTTGTTCTTTTTGACCTTATGGACATCCAGGAAATAATTTCTACCTGAAACCACCTTCAGACAACCATAATTTCTTCAGGCTTCAAACATGTGCCTAGTATATGCAGAGATAAATAAATTAAGGTTTCTTTGCTGGAAAGATTGTATAGCTAATGCATTTTGCTTCAAAATATCGTGAGCAAGGCTTGGCCAGTATATATTGTGGAATAACAATTCTGCCACTGTGAATTAATTTGCTCATGGGGCATGGTTGTTAGGAGCAGACCAACCTCTATGGTGAAATGATATTATAAACATCAAATGCTTTTTTAGAAACAAAAGGCAGAAAAGTATTTGAATAAAATATTTAGGTGACTCAATTGCTTTTATATAGGTGTGATTTTCATGTGCATTTGTCTTTAAATACAAAATAATTTAAGGCTTTTTAATTGATTATTAAGCATGTGGTAGTTTTAGGATGTTTTCATTCATTATATGTTCTACAAAATGATTGTGTGTTTTTTTATAATGTGATTCTGAAGAAGTCAGTTATATTTGATGAAAGCAAAGAATAAATATGTGATATGCTAAAGGCTTTCTTCCAGTATTTTGTTTCATTTACCATTTTATAGTGCTTTTGCTCATTTGTTTTTTATTACCATTATTGAGTGGAATATTTTGTGTTTTTTATTCACGGTTTGTGTAAAGTGACAAAAGTGACATTTTTTATGCATACTAAGCAATACTTCTTCACCTTCAGTCAACAAGTGCTAACCCAGGTATACATTTTCCTAGTAATAGACAATTCATATCGTCTAGATTGCATGTTTAATTAAGTGATTTTTAACATTAAAATGAAAGAATATACCTCTCATACACTTTGTTGAATGCTACAGACAGAATCATGTTTCTTGAAATTGCTGGTGTCATTAAATGTCTTAAGCAGCTTTCCTGGAAGCAGTTTCATGGAAAAGAAGCACTCAGATTACAGCAGTGGGAGATGAATCATTTCAGGTTTTGAAACTGTATAGTATTCTTTCATCTCTGCAGCATTCTCTGAAAAACTGCCATTCTGAAATGAAAGATGCCTGAATGACAGGATGAAGGTAATAGTGTCAAGAACTTTTATGTACCGTGCTGTTGTAACTAAAAAAATTAGGAAAAATTATTAAACAAAAAAAGAACAAATTTTTCCACTTTAAGCAGCTTTTTCGTAAACCTATAAATATATTATCTAATTTACTTATTTACGTACTTGCTTCATCATTTCATAAAGCTTATAACTCAGCAAGTGTTAAAACCTTAATGTTCATCACATTCATATTACAGTTACATCACTTCTCTCTCTCTCTCTTGATCCCTTAGGAGAAATAAATAATGATGTTTGTCTTCATTGGGTGAACTTTGAGCACAAAAACATGCTTTTTGTTCTGGCTGTTAATATCCATTTAACTAGATTCAGAAATAACCTGTGCTACTTTATGGTTTTGTAAGCCATAGAATAACATAATTAATAAATTCCTCTAATGCAATGGAACAGAATTGTGCATGACTCATTGTGAAATCCTTCTACAATGGATCTCAATCAGCCACTCCCTATGGTAATGATCCATCTCAAAACTGCACACCATTCACACACACACACTAGTTTCTGTGCCATAAATTGCAGCCCACCAATAGAATGAAAACAACCAGTGCAACATCCATGGCTGCAATGGCTAAACCCCCTCCCACATGAGACCACTGCTCAATAGACAGTACTGAGCATCATACTTGTGTTCACGCAATGTAGATTCCCGCCCACCTTCTACTTCTTCACCATATGGCAGGAAAATCCCTGTTGCCAGACATTGCCTTATTCCACCTCCCACGGATTCAGTGAGAACCATCCAATGGGAGCTCACACACCACCATTGTTACCATAATGTATAGCACTCCACCACCGTGTGTTTATTGAAGGAAAATGATTTATTCATGCACCACAGTAATCCTTGCCGACAAAGTGCAGCACTACTGCATAAAGCAGCAAAATACTGCACGCTTGATCAAGTAAGTTAATGTACTTATATCAAAAGGCAAGTGATGCAGAAAGCAGAAGCTTTACGCAATATCAATGCATCAGCAGAGGGATGGTATGTCCCCCAAGAATAGCATGCTCCAGTTCTTTGAATTCCAGTAGCATACTAAAGATAGTTTGCAGAATGCATTTATGATATTGCACGCTATCTTTTTGAAAACTCGGGTCCATATATGTGTGTGTGTGTGTGTGTGTGTGTGTGTGTATATGTACTCATGTGTGAACATGTGTGTGTGTCTGTAATAAGTGCATGCCTACCACAAACATGTCATCACATTTGCAAAGCCCTAAACTGTAAAAATATAGGAGCTTTTGTTGCCCAACTGGCTAGCACTTTAACAGGCTTTTGCAGCATTTATTGTAGCACATTTAGGTGATATCAGCACTAGCTGTCCCTATGCAGTAACAGCACCAGTACTTATTAGTTATGACCACTCCTCCTGGTATGACTGTAGGGCAATTTCCTGTGCTTTCTCCTCTATCCTGGTGCACTTGGGCATTCTCAGACTTTGTGGCAACTGTCTAATGTACACAGACAACCTTCTCCTCTTACCTCCCAACACTCATACCTGTGAGAGATGTACTTATATCACCAAAATGGAAGCTGTGCAAGCTCCAACCAAGACCGGACTAGCTGGTCAAAAGGAGAAGGTCAACACCTGCAACTCACTACATAGAACACAAAGCCCTCCAAAACACCAACTTCACAACCCACACATAGAAACACAAACCATCCAACCAACTTCGCAGAGGCTCTCAATAAAAATTTACCCAAACAACAGAGACCCCTGAAACAGAAATGCACTTGACCACCACAACACAACACCAACCCCAGAACAAATAGGTCACCACCACAGTGTGCCCCTCAACCCAAGCCCTTAAGGCAAAACATTTTGCCCAATGTACTAGTCATAGGAAACTCAATTGTGAGGCACACTAATGTCCCACTCACTAGGTTGAACAAGGAGAAGGTGACAGTCAGTTGTCTATCAGGTGCCAGGATCCATCACATAACACATGCACTCAGGTCACTCCACAAGTACAAATATGACTCAGTCATTGTCCATGTGGGTATGAATGACCTGAGACATACTTCCCTGGACTACATGAAAAGAGATGCGATGGAACTCTTGGATTATGTGGCCCAGGCAGGTATGACAATAGCCCTGAGAAGTATTCTACCATCACCCAGAATGATATCACAGTAAGAGCAGAAAATGATTGACTTCAACGATTGGCTAAGTTCCTGGTGTCATTCTAAAGGGATCCAGAATCTGTCTGCCTGGGACGACATGATCAACATACCTCGATGCTCTGCTAGAGATGGCCTGCATCTCTCACAATGGCATTCTGGGTACTGGCTAAGGCTCTTTCCACCCCTATAGTGCCTTTTTTAGGCAGTGTTCCAAAGACCAAAGTTCCACCATAACAGCCACAAAATAAATGCAATCTGAGGGTCATGCTGCTCAATGCTAGAAGTCTAAATCTCAAGATGCACTCACTCGATGCTCTCCTCAAAATGGAGAATGTTGACATCTGTGCTGTAATGGAGACCTGGTTTTAAAGAGGAAGAAGGCACACCTGCACTCCCAGGCTGCAACTCATTCTATACCTTTAAGCCCCAGAATGCGGCTGGAAGCTCCAAAGGCGGTGGTGTCTCCATATTCTTAAAGGATACACACACCTCTAGAGTGGTAGCCAGCATAATGCATCTGAGATACTTCAGGTACAACTAACACTGGGTAAGATGGTGATATAGGTCATTGCCTGCTACAGAATCCCAAACATGTCCCTAGACTCGCATGCCAACTTTTGAGAAACCCTGGAATCTGTCAAGGTCCAACCCAATACTCTCATACTGGGTGACTTCAACTACCCTTCCATCTACTGGGAAAACTATTCAGGGACCAATGTACAGACCCAATGCTTTCTGGAATTTATCAGTTCCAATGCCCTGGACCAGCTCATTCTGACCCCCACTAGAGGAAGCAACATCCTTGACCTAGTTATCACCAGCATGGGAGACCATTGCTCCACACATATAGTCAGTGGTAAAATCTGACCATAAACTGATCACCATGGAAATCTCCATCTCACCTACATCCCCCCACTAAAGTGACCATCCTGAAAAACTTCTCTAAAGCCGACTTTGGGCTCCTAAAAGCAGAGGTGGCTAACTTTTCAGCACGCATGCCAATGAAAAATAGCTGCATGACTGCCGAATCATACACCAATGCACTTTACGAGCATGTACACAAATGCATGGACCTTGCCATACCAAATAGAACTAAGATGCTCCCCTCCAAAAAAAGGAAGCCAATCTGGTGGTCCCCAGCCATCAATAAACTCTACAACAGAAGGAAGAAACTGTTGCAAAAAAAAAATGAAGTCACAAAACTGGAAAACCTCCCTTATCAATCTCAACAAAAAGGCTGAGATCCCTTATCAAATCCTCTAAAGCCACCTATGAAAGCAGAATTGCATCTGACACCAAAAATAACCACAAAGCCTTCTATAGCTATATCAGAAACCTCAAAGGCAATACCCAGATTTGCTCTGAGTTATTGCCCAATGGCACCTGCAATACTGAGCCAGCAGATATAGCCAACATACTGACTGACAGATTCAGTGCCAACTTTACCTCTCTCTCCCCCCAAGGGCCCTATCATAATACCAGAGGAAAGCCTTGTACCCACCATTTCTGTGGCACAGGTAAAAGCTGCATTATTCAAAGTCAAGATTACAGCATCCATGGCACCTGACAATATCCCTGGCTTCATCCTACATGAGCTACAAAACTAACTGGTACCACATCTGTGTGCCCTGTTCAATCACAGCCTTACCACAGGCTATGTCCCTAATGAATGGTGCACTGCTACAGTCATCCCACTCCATAAAGGGGGGAGCAACTATATACCCTGAGAACTATCGCCCCATTAGCCTGACAAGCCTGATATGCAAAGCTATGGAGCACATCATCTTGGACCTGCTTAACAAAGATATAGGCAATCTCCAAACTCTTGACCCCACACAGTTTGGCTTTGTCAAGGGGAGAAACTTGCCTACTGAACCTGGTTTATTTCTTTGAGGCAGTCACCAAGGTTGTAGATGAAGGTAAGGCAGTGCATACAGCCTACCTCAACCTGGCCACAGCTTTTTGTACCATTCCCCACTCAGGTATCATTGATAAATTCACCAAACTAGGCATCAGTCCTTACATCACTAGGTGGGATGCAAATTGTCTCACAGACAGGAACCACAGAGTGAAAGTTGCGGATTCCAAGTCAGACTGTCAGTCAGTCATGAGTGGAGTCTCACAGGGCTCCGTCCTAGACCCTCTCCTGTTTGGCATCTACTTCTCAGCAGTCCAGGCCAACACAGAAGATCTCTGGCTGACCAAGTTCACTGATGACTGCAAACTAGAAGCCGTTATCAACTCCCCACGTGATGCAGACATCCTACAAAAGGGCCTTTCTGAGACCAATGAGTGGTGTCAGAACCATGGTCTGAAGCTTAACGCCCTTTGGAAAAAACTCAGTTCCCATGAATTACCACTTTAATGGGAGCCCACTGAATACTGAAGGGGCCATAAGAGATCTGGCCACCCAGGTTGTCAGCTACCTCACCTTTGACCACCACATTGCTACTGTGGTCAGAAAGTCTTTCTACATGGCACATCTTATAATCAAAGGTTTCGCATTCAGGAAGAGAGAGGTCATCATCCCTCTCTACTCATTCCTCATTAGACCAATCATCGAATATAATGCCCCATTTGGCATATACCTGACCAGACACCTACAACAGCTGGAGAGGCCACAAAACTACCTCACAAAAAGAATCCTAGGCCTTAAACACATGTCCTACATGGACAGACTCAAGAAACATCAGCTGTTCTCAGTCTTTTATCATCTACTTAGAGGTGATCTCTGCATGACTTACAAAGCCATGTCCAACCCAGTCCTACTTAAAATGCTACACCTAAAGAAATCCCAATCCCCCTGCACCACACACTCCAGAGATCACAACCTCATGACCACAATTAACAGAACATGGTGGAGGGACATGTTCATCTCCCAAAGACTGTCCATACTCTGGAATAAGCTTCCTATTCATGTCAAGCAGAGCACCTCACTGGCCCTCTTCAAGAGAAATCTTGATGAGTGTATGAGTAACAGAAAGTTCACTCCAAGGATCATTCCAGTTGCACTACTGGATATGGACACTGTGAACTAACATCGGGTGGCATGGTGCCTGGGCAATTTTTTTTGGGCTAGGCTTGTAAAAGCTCCAGGGCCATGAGCCTAGTACACACCTATGAACATATATAGCTATATTATATATATATATATATATATATATATATATATATATATATATATATATATATATATATATATATTGAAATAATGGTTGTGAACTTAAGCTACCCAGAAGTCATGGCACACTAGGAACAAATGCATCTATTGAATAGTAACACATTCAGGGATGACATCTTGTTTTATCGTCACTTTGTTGACAATTTATTCTTTCTGTGGAGTGGGACTGAGAATGAGTTCTACATATTTGTTGAATATTTGAAAAGTAGCAGTGATTTTTTTTGCATTTCACAGCCAAAAGTTAACAAGACTATACATATTTTTTGGATATTAGGATCTTAACGAATAGAAATGACAACAAAATATATACTAAGGCTTATGGGAAGGAATGTTACTGAAATAGTTATGTACACCACACTAGTATACACCTTCCTCACATTTTTAGAAATGTGGTCAACAGCAAAGCCTTAAGAAGTTCAGGATTGCATGCTAAGGACTCAGATTTTGACATTAATTTAGGAACTTTGAGGAAAGGGTTTGTTAGCAGAGGGTACAAACAAGGGGGAAATAAAACAAGCCTGCCCGAAGGCTAAATCAATGAGAATGAGCAAGAGTAAACCTTATTTCTTGACACCTGAGATCAGAATAGAAAAAACAGACAAAATGGAAAAAAGATACACATCTGGCATTTTGTATGACAAGCTCTATGGATAGTAAAGCTATCAGAGAGATACTGGATAATAATTGGCATATTTTAGGTACTGATGACCAGATTATGGAAATTGTGGGAGAAAAGCCAAAGTTTGTCTATAGAAACATAAAGTCCCTTAAACAATTCTTATGCTATTCAGATAAACACGTTTCCAAACAGCTAATACAGCATGGAACCAAAGCTTGTAATAAATGTGTTTATTGTCATTATTTAGTCACTAGTAATGTGTTTGTACATCCCATT